>NC_084594.1:3644763-3667263 GCF_033807715.1 Cololabis saira | reverse complement strand
AAATAAAGTAAAAAAAAATAAATAAAAAAAAGAAAGTGGAAGTTTGTGAGTGAGTTCAGCGCCGCGACAGATGTTTTGCTCGTGGGCTCGGAGGCAGAAGCCCCGACGCCCGACGCCCCGGGAGCTTCTGGATCTCAGACGTCGGTGCAGCAGGCGATGCAGCCCACATACTGTCTGCTCAGACGGAGGCTGCCACCACCTCCGACTGGAACTTATGCAAATGCCCCGACAGACTTCCGTTAAAAATAAATAAATACAACATGATAAAATACTGCGGGTCACGGTGTGGCTTCGGCGCGGCGCTGAGGCTGCAGACGTGATTCACCGCTGCAGACACGTCTCCCTAGAACTGACAATCACGCCCACCTGCAACTCTGAGAGAGAACTGAGCCTGCAGTTTATGTGTCTGATGTTAAGATGGACGAGGCCTGTAGCACACGTGGGTCACCAGAACACACAGACCTGCTCACAGACCAACAAAGTCCTGCAAAAAGCCCCAAAAAACAGCTCTAAGTCATCAAAAGTATGTGAAAACTTTAAATTTAGTCCCAAACACCTTTTGGAGATGATACCAGACCAGCATGTTGGAGCATCTGAAGCCCCAATTTTAATAATTGTAAAAACTAACGTCACATGATCAGATTATGGCCTGCATCAGCTCCTACATTTGATGTTTTCTGGTCATAACTCTGTTTAACAGCATGAAAAACTTGTTTTTAGTCGGTTAGCAGAAGCTAAAGTGCCACCAGAAAATGATTCCTACTGAAAACTCACGAAAGGTTCCTTTTGTGATTCTTTATATAAAAAAATGTAATTCAGTGTGAAACAGTGTCCTGTTTTATCCAAATATGTAATTTTTAACATATTTGCACAGCATTTATTTTCATCTTTTGTAATTCTTTACTTTTTTTTTATTTTTATAATTTTAAAATTTTTTTAAGAGTAAACAGGACATTTTATTTTGTATAATTTTATTCTATATTTTTATTTTTCTGTGCAAGACTGTGTTTAATAAACTATATTTTTAAGGATTTTTTATATGTTATATTTTTGTTAATATTTATTTGATATTATGACATTATGGTTTTAATTAATCGAAAAACAGATAAACAAAATAACTGAAAAACAAACGTCACATGAAATTATAATTTTTCTGGTCATAACTCCATTTACCGACATGAAGAATGTGTTTTTAGTCGGTTAGCAGAAGCTAAAGTGCCACCGGAAAATCATTTCTACCGTTTTTTTTAGTTCCACCCGCCATAGAAAGGTTCCTTTCATGATTAAACTTTTTTATGTAATAAAAATATGTAATTTACTGTGAAACAGTGTCCTGTTTTATCCAAATATGTCATTTTTAACACATTTGCACTGCATTTTTTTCATCTTTGTAATTTTTTACTAGGGAATTTTTAAGAGTAAACAGGTATTTTTATTTTGAATAACTTTATTTCATATTTTAATTCTGCTTTGCAAAACTGTTTTTAATAAACCATATTTTTAAGGATTTTTTTACATATAATATATTTTTTATATGTATTTGATATTATGACAATATGGTTTTTATTAATTCAAAAACAGAAAAATAATAAATCGTAATTATAATAATAAATTAAAGCTGCAAGCAGCGATGAACGGGCCCTCGCACTCACGTCCACCGCCCCCCATAAGCATATCAGAAAAGACACCACCCACGACTTCCTATGTCAAACCATTCAAAAGTTATAGCAGAAAAAAGGAACAACCAATCAGAAGAAGGGGCGGGGCTAATTCAGGCCAATTATGGTCAAGGACTCAATACCGAGTCCCATGACACCACCCACGACTCTTTATGTCAAACCATTCAAAAGTTATGGCAGAGAAAAGTATTCTAGGGGGCGCTGTTGACTTCCTGTTCGGTTTCGGCCATGGCGCCAAGAAACTTTTCTTTAAGTTGCAACATGATGCAGGTGTGTACCGATTTTCATGCATGTACGTCAAACCGTATTGTGGGGCTTGAGGCACAAAGTTTTCCAGGGGGCGCTGTTGAGCCATTTTGCCACGCCCATTAATGTAAACCATAAAATATCAAATTTATCGCCAGGCCTGGCTTGCATGCAATATTTGGTGACTTTTGGGGAACTATCAAATATTGACAAATCAGATGAAGGGGGGCGTGCTTTTTGGCGTCTAGCGTCGCCACGGTAACGCTTTTGAAAGAGAAAAGTAATGCGTGGTGTCGGAGGATGGAGACGCACATTTTGATGTATAACACACCTGGGTGCACGATACGGTTCGGGCCGTATTAATTCTCGAAGGAATGGCTCATATTGCTCCAAAATTACGCGATTAATTCAGAATGTTTAAAATGGCCGACTTCCTGTTCGGTTTCGGCCATGGCGCCAAGAGACTTTTCTTTAAGTTGCAACATGATACAGGTGTGTACCAATTTTCGTTCATGTACGTCAAACCGTATTCTGGGGCTTGAGGCGCAAAGTTTTTTCGGTCTGAACCAACCAGATGAAGGGTGGGCGCACTTTTTGGCGTCTAGCGTCGCCACGGTAACGCTTTTGAAAGAGAAAAGTAATGCGTGTTGTCGCAGGATGGAGACGCACATTTTGATGTATCACACACCTGGGTGCACGTTACGGTTCGGGCCGTATTAACTGCCGAAGGAATGGCATAAATTGGGCCAAAGTGACACGATTAATTCAAAATGGCCGACTTCCTGTTCGGTTTGGGCCATGTCGCCCAGAGACTTTTCTTTAAGTTGTCCCATGATACAGGTGTGTACCGATTTTCGTGCATGTACGTCAAACCGTATTGTGGGGCTTGAGTCACAAAGTTTTCCGGGGGGCGCTGTTGAGCTGTTTTGCCACGCCCATTAATGTAAACCATTAAATATCAAATTTTTCGCCAGGCCTGACTTGCATGCAAAATTTGGTGACTTTTTGGGCACGTTTAGGGGGGCAAAAAGGCCCTCCTTTCGTCAGAAGAAAAAGAAAAAGAAAAAGAAAAAGAAAAAGAAAAAGAAAAATTCCTACAGATACAATAGGGCCTTCGCACTGAAGGTGCTCGGGCCCTAAAAAAAGAATAATGGTCAAAATTACTCCGTAGATTAGTCGACTATTCGATAAAATAATCCCCCGAATAATAGTTTTATAAATAATCGTTTACCCCCAGCCCTAAGATGAACTCCTTAACAAGGTCGCCCCTCAAACAGAAACAGGAAAAAGGGGGGATGGATTTGAACAAACGTCCATCGCTGCTGCTGCAGCCACTCGGCTCATTTTTCCACCGCAGATTTTCCCCCTCAAACTCTGAAAACATTCCCAACTCCTGTCGCTGAGAAGCGAAGGTCATCTCAGAAAGCGGGAAGTGTCTGCAGAGAGCGGGAGGAAGATGGAGAGCAGGAGAAGGGAGTGGTGAAGGAAGGGAGCGTAAATGCTGCGAGAGACAGACCGGGAGGACGAGAGCGGGAGAGGTTATTTGAATTATAACTTTGTTTACGTCGTTAAGTTGATGACTCTGTCTCCCCGGCCGACCTTGGTCATGACAAATGCCAGATTTGTCACATCATCCGTCTGATTTACGCTCTTCCTCTTCTCTCCTCCCCTCCTTCCTTACATCCACACACCCACACCTTGTTAATTCTTCTTTACTGCGTTCATTCTGGTCTCGCCTCCTCGGTCGCTCTAAATCTCGCCGGCCGAACCCCCAGATTTATCAAGGACTGATAAAAACACCAGATGAAGAGTTACTAGCGGGGGAAGAAATGCAAATAAATAAAAACTCTGGGAGGACAGATGATGAACGTGAGCTGGCCGAGGCTCGTTGGGGGAGGAACGATCGCAGGACGAGTCGCTGATATCAAAAGGACAGCAGGAGCTAAATGCAGCCATCAGGCTTGTAAAATGATGACTTTAAAAAGATAAATAAATAAAGTCCTCTACCAGAGATCCCGGCAATCCCAACGTCTTTCAAAGGTCGGATCCACCAATACAATTCAAATCAATTCTTAGTGAGCTTTCTACGGTGGCCAAACGCACTGCAACGGCCTAATGCGTCTCAGTTAAGGAAAACGGCTTCAAGTACAGAAACGATTCAAATTCACAAACTCAAAACGAGGAACAAAAAGAGGAACGTGGTGCAAATGAAAAAACGTGCTGCAAAAAACAAAGACAAATGCAGCATCATCAAACGCGCTGCTAATAGAGAAAGCAACTCTAGGTCAAGGTTGCAGGTCACGGCCTGATAAAACCAACAAGTGGTCTCAGGGCCAGTTCCAATCCCCCCCTAGTCCTACTTTTCAGTCCTACCCCTACATTTTGCGTGTTCCCGTGAGGGTAGTGGTGTCACAATTCTTCTTTGCATGTAGGGCTAGTGGACGTAACGAGGGCTAGTGGACATAACGAGGGCTAGTGGACATAACGAGGGCTAGTGGACATAACGAGGGCTAGTGGACATAACGAGGGCTAGTGGACATAACGAGGGCTAGTGGACATAACGAGGGCTAGTGGACATAACGAGGGCTAGTGGACATAACGAGGGCTAGTGGACATAACGAGGGCTAGTGGGCATAACGAGGGCTAGTGGACATAACGAGGGCTAGTGGACATAACGAGGGCTAGTGTGTATGAATCTAGCCCTTCACAGCGAGATATTTCAGATGCTGACTCACTGACCGAGGGCCTGAGAAAATTCCCAGAATGCTTTAGGTCATCATTGGCAGACTGAATCAAACAAAAAAACATGGTGGACATTTCAAATTTTTAGTGAATAAAATCAATATTTTGAGTTAGTTTCTGCATAAAAATGCGTTTTGATTACATTTCTAGCGAGAAATATATATTTTACTTTGATAATATTCACTCAGTGAATGTACATAATCACTCGCTTGCCCGTTGTTGCGAAGTCTTTTCAGATCTCACCAGAATAAAGGCTGATTTATGTTTCCGCGTTACACCAACGCAGAGCCTACGGTGTAGGTTACGCGGCGACGCGCGCCGTACTACGCCGTAGGCTCTGCGTCGATTTAACGCGGAAACATAAATTCGCCGGCAGGCATCCCGAAAACATTGGATAAAAATTCTTAACAGGAGTTATTTGGATAAACTGAGCCCAGGTTGGGGATCTTAACGGTTACTTTTACTGAAAAAATATTAAAACTTAATAAAGTGGCATATTAACAGTGCTACAGCTGAAATTAAAACAGCTTTTATCTCTGGTCTTCCTGATATGGTGTGACGTATGTGCAAACGTAACTACGCAGTTGCTTACGTACCCGAACGTAAACCACGCAGTGACGGAGCAAGTGGTGTCCCAATCCCTAGGGAAGATTACAAGGACCCTAAAGTCTGTGGCTTCATTTTTAGGGCTAGTGGTAGAAAGTAGGGGGGATTGGGATTGGCCCTTAATTTCAGATTTCTGATGCCAGTACTCTAGATTCATGTGATGTTGATGCTCCTCAAACTGGCCCGTCTGGCGTATTCCAGAGTTCCCAGAGTTCCCAGTGTAACGAAACGCACGTCTTCATCTCCGACGGAGACGGACGCTTGAGATGGAAATAAAAACGGATGTGCAACACTGGAGCGCAGCCTCTCACGCTGCCTTTGAGCAGGAGTTTCATCTTCACCCGAGGAGGAGATAGAGTTATTCCAGCCGTCTCTGCCGGCACTTAGCGGCCGGCTGGATGTTTTGGCAGCAGAGATTCCGGTTGAGGCGAGCGTTAAAGCGAGGCCTCGTGTTTCTGGGTCCTGGATCTGATGAACGAGCGGCGGAGACGGAGCCATTAATCCCAACGCTCGAGGGAGCCGTTCCGGGGGGAGGAGACGGGGAGACGGAGGAGTAGGAATCAATCTTCCTTCCACTCTTCATCCTCCACTGTGTTATTTCTCTGATCTCTCCCTTTTAAACACATTCTTCCTCACTTACTATCTCTTCTTCATCCCTTCTTTCTCTTTCCCCTAAATGTTAAAATCTCTCTTTGTAAAGAACTATTTGAATTGATTTGGCTCAACTATCATCCCATAATATGGAATTACACTGCAAAAAAATCTTAACCAGAATATTTGTCTTATTTCTAATTACGTAATAACTAATTTCTAATTGTTTCAAGTAGATTTTCTCTTAAAATAAGTAGAAAAATCTGCAAGTGGAAACAAGATTTTTTTGCTTGTAATAAAAACATCAATCTTGTTCCACTGGCAGATTTTTCTACTTATTTCAAGTGAAAATGTACTTGAAACAGGTGAAAATTGTCAAATAACAAGTTATTTTTCTGGTAATGACTCTTGTTTTAAGTGTAATGAGATTTTTTGACTAAAAATGAGACATTTTAACTAGAAATAAGACAAAGATTCTTGTTAAGATTTTGAGTTTTTGCAGTGTATGTCTCAACGTGAGATAAAAACATGGAGGTCTACGTATCATTTCATCATTCGTGAAAAGTACAGCCGTAATGTCATCATAACGTCTGTTTTGAATAGAATATATTTCCCTGTTTTATTTGGAAGTAACTTTCTGGACGCAGCCGAATCAGATCTTAAAGTTAAAGTTTAGTAAAAAGTAAAGATATCAGGATTTAACGCGTGTAGAGGGTGCAGGGTGGATTAGTGTCCATACTCGTTCTACTCGACCTCAGTGCTGCACAGGTTAGAGAATTTAAAGTTCAGCTCTACGTTGGTTTAGATCAGATCTATCTGACAGGTTCCAGTTTGTTCATGTACATGAGGTTTCTTCAGAACAGTCAAGGGTCTGCTATGGTGTCCCGCAGGGTTCAGTGCTAGGGCCAATCTTGTTCAGTTTCTACATGCAGCCATTGGGAAGTATAATCCAGAATCACGGCATACACTTTCATTGTTATGCTGATGATACGCAGCTCTACTTGTCTATGAAGCCGGATGAAACAGAACCGTTAGTTAAACTTCAGGCATGTCTTAGGGACATCAAGGACTGGATGTCCAGAAATTTCTTGCTTCTAAATTCAGATAAAACAGAGGTTATCATTCTTGGTCCAGAGCATCTTAGGAAGGGATTAGATGGTGTTGCGATGGCTTCCAGTGCAACTGTGAGAAACATTGCTGTTGTTTTCGACCAGGATTTGTCGTTTTAACCATATGTTAATCAGGTTTGTAAAATAACATTTTTCCATCTCCGTAATATCAACCCAGTCTCACATAAAAACGTACCCTGCCTACGTTGGTCCAAATTGCAAAAACATAGAGGAGTTACAATAATAGCCCTTGAATTGTTACATTTTTCTGCCTATTCGTTTTGTGTCCAAGTCACGTGACTTTCAAGATTCTGGCCGTGACACCAAAAAACATGGCGGACATTTCTCATTTTTTTGTGAATAAAATCAATATTTTTAGTTAGTTTCTACATAAAAATGCATTTTGATTACATTTCTAGCGGGAAATATATATATTTACTTTCATAATATTCATTCAGTGAATAAAATCAATATTTTGAGTTAGTTTCTACATAAAAATGCATTTTGATTACATTTCTAGCGGGAAATATACATATTTACTTTCATAATATTCACTCAGTGAATGTACATAATCACTCGCTTGCCCGTTGTTGCAAAGTGTTTTCACATCTCGCCAGAATAAAGGCTGATTTATGGTTATGGAAGCAAAACTAATAGGCAGAAAAAATGTAACAATGTAACAATTCAAGGGCTATTATTGTAACCCCTCTACCTTTTTGCACTTTGGACCAACGTAGGCAGGAGACGTTTTTATGTGAGACTGGGTTGGTAATATCGCAAAAATTAGGAAAATCATCTCGCAAAGTGATACAGAAAAACTAGTTCATGCCTTTGTATCTTCTAAAATAGCTTGTGCGATGACGACAATGATGGATTTGCATGTAACTTTCGATCAGGTGACATATGAACTGTCAATCATCCATCAAGCTCCACAATGATCACGTTAACATTAAATCAGATAGATTTGTCCAGGACATTTCTCTTGCGGGACGGGAGGAGATACAAAATGAATGCAACTCTATTATTGTGCGGGCATGAATTCTCAGAGTTTTGCGAGTGCGAGCGGGAGTGGATGTAAACACTGCGGGAGTGGAAGACAGACGTCGCGGGTCAGAAATCCAGCGGGAGCAGGATGAAGGAAACAAGTCGCAGGTTTCTAGTGGAGGGTGCAGGTTTGATTTCTGCAGAGCATCAAAGTCTGGGATGGAAATAAAGAAGTCAACATCAGAGGAAAGAGAGCTTCGGGGGGGGCTGTGTGCATGTGCATGTGTGTGTGTGTGTGTGTGTGTGTGTGTGTGTGTGTGTGTGTACAGTAAGATTTGTTTTAAAATGTTGTATTACTGGATGTACTCCAGCCATAGGGTGTGAATACATTTAATTCTGAAAAACCTGAACAACTCCCACCAGTGCTCCCCCCACCTACACACACACACACACACACACACACACACACACACACACACACACACACACACACACACACACACACACACACACACACACACACACACACACACACACACACACCTGAGACCATGCCGTATCTTCGGCAGTAGCTGCTAATATGTTGCAGAGGCCGACCTTTCTATCTGCATCTCTGCTCCACAGCAACAACAACCTTTAACACACACACACACACACACACACACACACACACACACACACACACACACACACACACACACACACACACACACACACACACACACACTCTCCTGTGAAGATGACCCTTGCAGGCAAACAAGATCAGAGGAAAACCCTCGTGAAGGTTTTGCCCTTATTGGATTTCACAAGTGTGTGTGTGTGTGTGTGTGTGTGTGTGTGTGTGTGTGTGTGTGTGTGTGTGTGTGTGTGTGTGTGTGTGTGTGTGTGTGTGTGTGTGTGTGTGTGTGTGTGCACTTGCGTACCTATTCAACAGTGGGAGTAATATTATGGTAAAAGGCCTTAAAAGTAATTTTTCTATCCTATTTTTTTTTTTTTTTAATGACCAGAAACAGAGGTCCCTGTTGGAGGAAGTGCAATGACAGGTCCACTGATAGCGAGGTACACGTGTACGTGTGTATATATTATATAAATAAGGCAACAACCGACACACTCCTGCCCCGATCTGAGCACGCTGGGACATTCGCCTCGTTAAGGAGAGTAAAGTTTGAGTCCATGGATCCTGCGCCGCATCGCGCCATCAATCACGGCATCAGCGTCTCCATCACCCCCCCCCCCCATACAAGCTGTTAATGCTTCCTTTGTTGGAGAAGTTACAAATCTCTCCTGCACACATGTAACACAGATGCAGAGATTACACACACACACACACACACACACACACACACACACACACACACACACACACGGCGACGTCCCGCGGCTCGGCGGCTCGGGTAAAGTGGATTATAAGGACTGATAGCAGATGCCTTTTAGTGGATTGTAATTAGGACTCAGCTGGAAGGGAAGCTGCTGGGAGTCGAACCGTCGCTCGTAACGTCTGAATCCACGGCAGGACGTCTGTAAACTTCAGATTTAAGGAGGAGATGCAGCGATACTCAGATCTTTATCGGGGATCAGCCAGTTGTTTGCAGATTACGCCCCATAAACTCTTAACTGATACCAGAGGTCTACAGGTTGAGACCGAGGTAAATTTAAGACGTTTTTAATACCATTTGCAAACAAAATTAAATTGAGTAGATTAAAGCAAATAATATCAGTGAGTTTATTGTGTAAGTTTCTACTTTTCTCTGCCGTAATGGAAACATTTTTGTGAATAATTTCTACTAAATATTCAGTAAAAAACCAGGAAAAGCAGCCCAAATGTATCTTTTTCAGCCCAATTGGGCTGAAACTTGCCCAACCTGGCAACACAGATTTACAACCTCCGCAGTAGATTCTCCTCAAAACGATGAAATAAACGTTTTAATGATGACTCTCTCAGTTACTTTTCCGTTACATCCTCAGTAACTTTACATCCTCAGTTACTTTACCGTTACATCCTCAGCAGAGCCGTCTGGGAGATTTGCGAGGCCCTGTGCTAAATGGCTGGGGGGGGCCCTCACGCGAAATTTTGTGGGTTTTTCGGGTCGGATCGGGTGTCTAAATGCGCAATTTTAACTCTCCAATTAGCTAAATACTGGATACCTTCCCCTGCCTCATCATCATCTCTTGCCTCGACGCGGGGCCTCACGGCTGCTGGAGACCCGGGCGGATCGGTGATTTTTGTAACAAATTTATCAAACGAGCCTTTCAGAGAGACATTAAACTCTTCCATTCTTTTTAGTTTTTTTCTGTTTTCACTCCCTGATGGAAATTTCCTGAATCTTTCTCGTTCTCTCGACATTGTGTGACAGTTTGTTCCAACTCCACCGTCTGGATCAGAGCAGCTTGTGTCTGCGCTTGGTCTGATCAGTTGTATTGAACAACAGACACGCGCATCATTGCACATATATTTATTGATATGCACAGACTAGTGCACATTTAGGTCTGTAATGGAACATGACTGTTGATAGTTATAAGGGAAAAAAGGAAAAAAAAAAAATTAAATAAAAAAAAATTTGAAAAAAAAAACTAAAGAAAACTGCCCATAGCGCGAGGCCCCTTGAGGTGCGAAGCCCCGTGCGGTCGCACGGTTCGCACACCTCTTGTGGCGGCCCTGATCCTCAGTTACTTTACTGTTACATCCTCAGTTACTTTAATCCTCTCAGTTACTCTACTACCTTCTCTAAAGCTGATGAGTTACAGAGCATCTCTTTATTGATCTGGACCAGAGTCAGAGACCAGCGTCAGAGACCAGAGTCAGAGACCAGAGTCAGAGACGCTCCCCGTCCTCCGGAGGAGCGTGATTGCGGCGCAGCAGCTTCCTCCGCGGTCAGCGCTGCAATCCCTCAGCAGCTCAGACCCACAATGATGAAATGATGAATCCCGGTGAAAGCAGGAGCCGGAGGAAGAGCAGCGCTGGAGCCGAGCGGCTCGGTAATGTCATACAAAGTGGGGCAGAAAAGAAATCTATTCTGAATCCAGCTTCATTAATACCTACAGGTGGGGGTGGGGGGGCAATCTGCAGGAAGACGGAGACGGAGTAATAGATACAGAGACGGAAAGTCCCGGGTCAAAAGAGAAGAAGAATGAAAGAATGAAAAGACAGAAATCAATAAGTCGGAAGCGCAAAACACCAAAAATGAGATTGGGAAGCAGAATCCGAGGAACTCGGGTGGAGTCGGAGAAATAGAAGTGACGGGGGGACGGATTGATGCGGCAGATTTAAAGCAGCAGCATAATGAGCCCGTTGATGGCGAGGCCTCGGGGTTAAACACCCAGAGACACCGACTAATTGGCTGAGAATGACAGAGTGACGGGCGGAGAAATGCAGGCTGTGACCTGGAGGGAGACGCTAGTATTCCTGCTCAGATCCTAATAAAGGAAAAGAGGGGAGAGTAATGGAGGAGGCTGCAGGGCCCCGAGTCTGAGCTGCAACTCAGCAGCTCGGCACAATAATGTCAGCCGGCCAATTACGGCCCTGAGAGTCAGACCGAGTTACGAAAGGAAACGTCTTCGACTCCGACTCCTCCAGAGAGACCGACACCCGCGCCGCGCCGCGCTACCTCAGACGGGTTCTGTTTCATCTCTGAAAATGACATGTTTTTTTGTAAAAACATCTTCCCCTGATCACTAACAGCAAGTTTCCTTTTTTAATGTCGGCGTCCCCCGGTGATCATTTGCTCGGCGGCTCTATTACGGTAGAAACATTCGATGCAGACGAAGCGAAGGACTTGTCCTCATCGGGTTCCAACCTGATCTCACAAAAATCTGTGAAATGCCCACGACCTCTCACTACTATTTTCTGTGGCACCAGCACGGAAATGATAAAATTCCGTGTGAGCACCACGGATATTGTACCTATGCGAAGTCAATTGGGATCCGTTGTCGTGATATATACACGGATTATTACATTATTATTATGTTTTATATATATATATATATATATATATATATGTATACGCTGATACGCGGTATATATACCGCATATCAGCTAACGACACGTTTAAACCCGACGTCTTCTACAACAGAAAGCGGCTGAGGATCAACGCATACCAATCCATTACCTTACGATGTAGTTCTCTATTTTTCTTGCTGTTGCTGCTGTCATTCATATGTCTCTGTTACGTTCAGCAGAGTTAGCGGCGTTGCTGCGCGCTCCTGTTGTTACTCTGCCATAGCGGCAGCCGACTTTAGAAGAAGAACTCAACATACATCGATCGGTGCATCTCTACTCTTACAGCATGTTTTTTTCTTTCATTATCGGCATGCCAAGTAATGGCATGACCATATTGCAATCATCCAGAATGGCCCAAAGGGCAATGTTGCTAGCATTTTGCTAACAAGCTAAAGTCGCAAAAGTCCCACTGCGCACCAGCGGGTGTACAGCATGACCCCGCTCTGATGTGGGAAAAAAAAATCCCCCAAAAATGAAACACAGCCGGAAAAACCTGAAAAATGAAGGCGATATATTAGTATACAGAAAAGGTTTCCCATTTCTTATTCTTATTATTCCGCACTCTTTTTTCATCCGTTAATACGGCCCAAACCGGAACGTGCACCCATGAATGGCATACATCGTTGGATGCGTCTCCATCGTGCCTCGATGGGCATTACTTTTCTCAGTCAAAAGTGTTACCGTGGCAACGCTAGATGCCAAAATGCAAAAAAAGGCCGAACTTTATCGTAGAGACATTGTTCAAACTTTCAAACACTCGGCCCGATTGTCTCTAACGGACCGTACAACCTCATTATGCCAATTATTACAGTTTTTGCGATATTTACCTTTCATTTTTTTTTTATTTCCATTTGACTTGGGACGCTTGTTGCTAGGCAACAGGTTATCATAAAGACATCGTACAAATATTGCCCGACTAGGCACGTTGTGGACATCAACATATTCAAATTTCATGAAGCTGGGATTTAAGGAAATTTTATGTCAAAATCCAGGCCAAATGGCCCCATTCATTCGGATGGGTTTTTTACCATGGTGAAAAAAAAACCTATGTTCTCAAACCTGTGAACTCAGATCTGTTCTAAAGCTGCAGATGCTGCAGATGCTTTAGAAGAGACGTGAAGCCCCCCCGCAGCCCTGAAGGTCACCACAACCACCTCTCAGATCAAACAACGCTTGTTTCACTTCATCATCATAAACTATAATAGTTATCACCAATAAAAGGATCCTCTCACTCTCCGAGCGCCAGATCTGTAACATCCGCGCTGCGTTTCATCTGAGCAAGAACAACAACAAAGACAATCCTTTTAAAAGTTTCAGGCCGCAGGCTTTTTCTTTATTCCCCCTTTGAATGAGTTATTTTGTGCTTCTTTGTCTCCCGCCGATCAAAGAGACCGGAGCTTGTTTGGCTTCGGTGTAGACGAGCCCCGTTTCCAAATGTCACAACAGGACGGCGCATTGAGCGATAATCTCGACTCCCACCGAGTCTTTGTGTCGGTGTTTTCACCGGGCTCCTCCGAGGGGCACGTGATCGAATGGGGGGGGGGAAATCGACGGGTATCGACGGGCTTCCCATGACGTTGGTTCGCTTCAGACGGGGAAATAGGATTTATTGAATCCTGTTTCTCTCCCCGAAGGACAGAGGAACTAGTTTGGAGGGAGAGAGAGACGGAGCTATTGACTCTATAATGGAGTGGTGGATGCTCAGCCTGCTGAAATTAAAACCCCAGCAGTGTCTGGTAATTATCCTGAGCTGATACGAGCAGGTGTTCAGGCTCATCAGCACCGAGGATCTCCAGCAGGAACAGAGAGGGAGGGAGAGATGCTCCAGAACAACTTCAGTTCCTCGTAATTGTTAATCCCCACTATTATCGCTCCGGCGGGATGTCAGCCCCCCGGCAGACCCACAGCTTCAGAGTCGAGGGTGGAGGGGGTAGAGCTGCACGTGGAGTGTGATGGAGGTATCCCATCCCTCCATGTCACATGGTCAAATGTCATGCTATGTGTATTAATGTTTGTGATTTTGTCACTTCGGAGGATTCTTTGGCATGCCGTTCTTGGCAGCGATGGAAGTCAGTCCTACACGAAGCATGGTACATAAATCAGTATCAGGGGACTGAAAGATCCTAGAAGCTCTCGATTTACCGGTCAATCTACGCACCTACCCTCACCTATGGTCATGAACTTTGGGTAGTGACCGAAAGGACGAGATCGCGGATACAAGCGGCCGAGATGAGTTTCCTCCGCAAGGTGGCTGGACGCTCCCTTAGAGATGAGTTTCCTCTGCAGGGTGGCTGGACGCTCCCTTAGAGATGAGTTTCCTCCGCAGGGCGGCTGGACGCTCCCTTAGAGATGAGTTTCCTCCCTTAGAGATGAGTTTCCTCCG
This sequence comes from Cololabis saira, assembly GCF_033807715.1. Taxonomy (NCBI): domain Eukaryota; kingdom Metazoa; phylum Chordata; class Actinopteri; order Beloniformes; family Belonidae; genus Cololabis; species Cololabis saira. Next base: position 3,652,926 of record NC_084594.1, on the reverse strand, counting down.
CAGGGTGGCTGGACGCTCCCTTAGAGATAGGGTGAGGAGTTCGGTCACCCGGGAGGAGCTCGGAGTCGAGCCGCTGCTCCTTCACATTGAGAGGAGTCAGCTGAGGTGGCTTGGGCATCTGTATCGGATCCTCCTGGACGCCTCCCTAGGGAGGTGTTCCAGGCATGTCCCTCCTCCCTAGGGAGATGTTCCAGGCATGTCCCTCCGGGAGAAGACCCCGGGGAAGACCCAGGACACGCTGGAGAGACTATGTCTCTCGGCTGGCCTGGGAACTCCTCGGACTCCCCCGGAAGAACTGAAGGAAGAGCTGGAGGAAGAGCTGGAGGAAGTGTCTGGGGTGAAGGAAGTCTGGGCATCTCTGTTGAGACTGCTGCCCCCGCGACCCGGGAACGGATAAGCGGCGGACGATGGATGAATGGATGGATTATTATATCATGCACAATGTTTTCCGGCCAGAGGTTCACTTCTCTCAGACCACATAGGCAGGAGAGGAATGCACACGGTGGTCATCAATCCAGTTGAATTTATACTAAAAAGGGAGGTGTTCTTTGCACCTGAACCCCATTGGTGGAGCCAGTTGCGGGAAAGACACCCAAACATGTCTTCACCTTCAGCCCCACATCTCCCTGTATTGTCTCCCACCTGAAGGGTCAACCCAGATCACAGATAAGACCCCCCAATGCTAAAACATCTGTTTCTCCCCATTGTCTTCACTTAACAAATGGTTTAACTAAGTTTAATAAACTATATTATTGAGCATTTCTGATATTTATTTGATACATCACAGTTTTTAAGTAATCGAACACAAATCACAAAAGGTTCGTGTTTGTTGCTTTAAAACTGATGGTTATGTATTTGGGGGTTGTTGCAGGCAGCATCGTTGCTCCCTTCATGACATATGAGTTGATAAAGGACAGAAGGAGCCGCCATCGGTGACTGTAGGGTTTAATGTTCACTTTAATGACATCTGAAGCTCGTAAATTCCTCTGACTGGATGGAGAAAGATTGTTTTAAAAATAGATTTAACACAGATTTCATAACAGAGGAAGAAAAAAGGGGAAAACAAATATTTTACACGACGTGACCGACATCGAACGTTGATGAAGGTCCTGGAGACGGATCTTTGAAACAGCTCTGGAGCGTTTAGGTCGACATTAGACGCATATTACCAACTCCATCGCCAGGGCTGATGAATGAATATGGCGTGTTTGTGTTATTAAACGCTCGCACGACGAGGCGGTGGGCGAGTTCTCATAAAAGCCCAAATGAGCCCTCATCGTGGTGGATTTTCTCCCGGAGGAAACGCTGCGTCTCCATCCATACAAAGAAAAAAGGACGGGCCCGATTTATCATCCACCAATCCCAAAACAGGAGAAACAAAACAAAAACATTAGATTGGGTTTGGGCTTACAACGAACTCAGCTGGCGGATTTCTTTCACTTCATTTCAGGAGGGGCTTTAACGGAGCGCCCGTCGTCAGAGCGAACAAAGTGAGCTGCTAACAATGTCAATTTTGTTTTCGAAAGTGTTTGAAATAAAGTGTTTGAAATATAAAAATATTTTAAAAATACTATTTTTATTATTTCCGTTTCTCCGTCTCAACATTTTTGTTTGCTTGCTCATCATGCTCTGCTCTTCTTCTCCTCCTCCTAATTGACATGCCCTGCTGCGGCCGTCCCCCCTCCTCGTAAGCAGTTAGACGCTGGACAAAGAACAGAGGGCTCGCCGGAGTCGGCCGGCGGCTGCTAATGAGCTCGGAAACTCCCGCCGAGCCCGACGCCGAGTCACAGCTGCACGCTGATGCCGAGTCACAGCTGCACGCTGGCGCTGACTCGCCGTGTATCTCCATGCAACCTGTGCACCGTCCACGTGTTCGTGGTCCGTGCTTCGGAGGGTGAAATCCACTCACTCCTACATCCTCGGTAAATACAAGGCTGTTTGAGAGAATAATTAGAGGGACGGCGAGTCCACTGCTTACGTCGACCAGAGCACGACAAGTGTCAGTCCAGGGGATGTGTCTCTTTGTGCTTTTACCTGATAATTACCTCCCGATTCCCTCAAACCATCTTTGCTCCACCGTTCTCAACCTGGCAATTCATTCACAACATCACAACATTCATTTGCGTCAGATTGAATTTGTCATTCAAATTACGACCGACTAAACATCCATCCGATGTGTCCGAATAATGTTGAGATGACTGACATATTTATGCAGAAAAACTAGTTAATTTGTTTGTGTCTTCTAGACTAGATTACTGTACTAGATTATTAGCAGGATGTCCAAGTAATTTGCTGAATAGGCTCCAGCTGACCCAAAATGCAGCAGCCCAAGTGCTGTCAGGAATCAGCAGGAGAGACCACGTCTCTCCAGTGTTAGCGTCGCTCCATTGGCTACCCGTAAAATTCAGAATCCAAATTATAATTTTATTACTTGCGTATAAAGCCCAAAACGGCTTAGCTCCGCATTATTTGCAAGACCCGATAGTGCCTTATGTTCCTGGCAGAGCTCTCCGTTCTCGGAGTGCAGGTTTACTCGTAGTTCCTAGAGTATCTAAATGTAGATTTGGAGGGCGGGCGTTCTGCTATCAGGCACCATTACTATGGAACCAACTCCCAATCTGGGTTAAGGAGGCTGACACCAACTCCACCTTTAAAACTAAACTTAAAACCTTTCTGTTTAGTAAAGCCTATAGTTAGTGTTTAGTAAACCTCTAGCTGGTGTTGGTAAATCTCTAGGTAGTGTAAACTCTAGTGTGTTAGAGTCAGTAGTCATAGTTGCAGCTATAGAACAAGATGTTTTTGATGTTTTTGTTTGTTTATATATATATATATATATATATATATATATATATATATATATATATATATATATATATATATATATATATATATATAATTTATATAAAGATAGATTTTCAGGAGACTAGCTTCACTTACGTTACAGCAGCGGAAGTGGAAGTTAAATAGACGCTAGAAGTCGTCTGAATCAAGAGAAACCGTCATGAGAACCCAGTAAATGGACACCACATCCCAAACAAAAACCTGTTCATGTAGATTTATCTGTAGCTACCACTGAGCTTCTGATGCACTGAGAATGCTGAGAAAGTAATTAACCAATCACAGATGCTGAACTCCTGCATGTGCACTTCTGTTGGCTGCTGCTCAATAAAGAGGGAGAGATGTTTGTGGATCCGTGCAAACAACAACGGTTCTCACTGGGAAACGGGCTAAATGCATTCTTTGGCCCGCCACCTCCACCTCCGTGAGCGCCGTGGCAAATCCCCGTTGAGTGCAGATTTATTAGCCCAGAGACCGAGGCGGTGGGTGTTCCAGGGGGGAGGGGGGGCAGAGCACCAGAAACCAAACCATTTTTCTTCATTATTGTGATGAGTTTCTCATAGTCTATTGTAATAAACTGCAAACAACTCTGGTAATATTATTAAGCTGTTGGATGGTCGCAGATAAATCACGTTAGGAGAAAAGGAACAGAAAAGGAAAGAGGGAAAAGCAGGAGGAAATAAACAAAAGATGAAACTGCTCTGATTTAAACAACCCTGCGTGATTATATGTGTTGTGTGCTGTTCAGCCACTTGGCCACGCCCATTAATGCAAACCATTAAATATAAAAATTTTCGCCAGGCCTGGCTTGCGTGCAAAATTTGGTGACTTTTGGGGCATGTTTAGGGGGAAAAAAGGCCCTCATTTCATCTGAAAATTAAAAAAAGAAAGAAAATTCCTACATATACAATAGGGCCTTTGCACTGTAAGTGCTCGGGCCCTAATAACAATGTATTTTACATTTTGGACACATGGTAATACTTTATATGATGCATTTTGATTCCAGACTTCTACGTTGAATGAAGTCACTGTCTGAGTCTTGGAAATGCAATCATCTTATCTTATGCTCTCTGTTTGTTGTTTAACTTTATATGAATCCACACACACACACACACACACATACACACACATAGCCACACAGACATATACACACACATAGCCACACATACATATACACACACATAGCCACACAGACACATACACACACATAGCCACACAGACACATACACACATAGCCACACAGACACATACACACATAGCCACACAGACACATACACACACATAGCCACACAGACATATACACCCACATAGCCACACAGACATATACACCCACATAGCCACACATACATATACACACACATAGCCACACAGACACATACACACACAGCCACACAGACATATACACACACATAGCCACACAGACATATACACACACACATAGCCACACAGACATACACACACGTTAGGAGAAGGAACAGAAAAGGAAAAAGGGAAAAGCAGGAAGAAATAAACAAAAGATGAAACTGCTCCGATTTAAACAACCCTGCATGATTATGTGTGAATAAATACGAACAGTAAAGCTGTAAAGTTTTAAATTTGCATAGTTGTTAATATCCCACTGATTTGTTGATGCTGCTTTGACAGCAAACTGTGTCGAAAATAAAGAGGTTTCAACCCTTTTTTTTCCATTTCTCTGTTATTTTTCTTGGCTCGCCGACCTGCCGGCCCCCCGCTGTGACTTTGAAGTGCCCCCCCCCAACCGAGGTGGACGGAGGTTCAAAGAGAGCTGTACTCGGAAAGCTGGGAGTTACGAGGAGCTCCGAGTGTCCAATAACTCCTTAACCCTCTCAGCGCGGCCACGCCGAGGGGATTTCTCTCTTTTCATTAGAGCCGGGACCCGAGGGAGACGCTCTAACGGGACACGAGAGGGAGAAAGACGCCTCGCGGCGGTCCGTAGATCAGCCGGCCCAGGAATCCTCCCAAAACTGACAACCAGACCGGGGTTTATTCCCCCAGAATGCAACGCTGCACAAAACGCTCGCAGGTAGAAGAAGCAGCAGATGTATTTATGCGTTTAGTCTGAAAACTAAGACACTAAAAATACAAAAAGGTCCAGGAATTTTCTTCCAAAAGAGGAAACTGTAATGGAAAAATAACAATGTATTCTACATTTCGGACACATGGTAATACTTCATATGATGCACTTTGATTCCAGACTTGTACGTTGAATGAACTCACTGTCATCTCACTATCATCTTATCTTATGCTCTCTGTTTGTTGTTTAACTTTATCTGAATCTAGGAAGGAACCACTGATCACCTGACCATTGGAATTTCTTTCTTGACCGTTTACAGACTTGATGGCATTTGGCATTAGACCACACCGATAGATTGTTATACATTTACTTACACAATCTTTGTCAATAAAACACACCTACACCTTGGAGCAAACCATCAGTGTGCAGTTATCCTTTGTTGTGATTGATTGTGATTGACAGTGGAACAAGATTCTTTTGCTTATAATAAGAAGATAAATCTTGTCCCACTGGCAGATTTTTATACTTATTTCAAGTGAAAATTTACTTGAAACAGGTGAAAATTGTCAAATAAGTTATTTTTCTGGTGTTATTTTTCTGGTGATGACTCTAAATGTTGAAATAGCAGTAAAACCACATTCATTGATGAAATGACATAAGGGATGGAAAGGAGGGATGGCAGTTTTACAGGGGGGATGATTTGGACCGTTTTTATTTCAGGGGGGGATGATTTGGACCGTTTTTATTTCAGGGGGGATGCCATCCCCCCCCATCCCCCTCAACTCCAGTACTGGCTACTGCCCCCCCAACCAAAGGAAAACAAAGTTTCCCTCCCTCCTCGGCATCATTAAGCCGGCCCTTGTTACGCACTAATCAGCTAGACAACTAGACAAATCGTTATCTTAAGCAGTTAATCCCCTCTTCTCTTCTCCCCGTTGTTTGCACGCCCCCCCGGTCCCCCCCAGGTTTTTCCTGATCTTTTCCTGCAGCCGCCGGCGGCGTTTTGCTGCTAATGAGAGCCGTGCGTCAGGACGACAGCGGTGAGCTTGTTTCTTTGGGAAAGGTCAGATGTTTTGGTGACAGTCAACAGTTTTTAGTCTCTTTTGTTCTCCCCAGTTACACTGCTGTTATCTTCAGGAGTCAAAAAGAAAAATAAGAGCTTAAAATCTGTTATTTCCAGTTGTTTAAGTCACCATTTTATGCAGCTTTGTTGCAGTGAAGAAGATCAGGTGAAGTGTTCTATCGCTAATTACGACAACACGAAAGCTGATTATCTCCCTTAATGAGCAAAAAAACAAAGCAATGACGAGCAGAAGTGGTGATAAAATAGAAGAAGAACCGAGCGGCTGATGATCGTGTCTCCGGGCTTCTGCTTCACCACATGTGACACTACGACGTCCGTTTAAATGTGGCTGAAGACTTTACAACGCCTCGGTTTCCTATTTCTCTAAATGATGTGATTATGTGCTCACCGTGTTCAGCTGCTTCCTGTTTGTCAGCATTTATTTATCTCACTTTAACCCGACAACACCAAACTAAAAGTGTCACCGACATTTCAGCACCTCAGGAAATTGGAAAAGAAGCTAATAAAACGCCTCTTTTAGGGTTCAAACTAGGCCTGTGTTGAAGAGATTGATTTTCCGATTCTAAATTGATTTTCATATTAATTCCTAGAAATTCATATGTCTAAAGATCTATTTTTTTTTTTTTTTTTATTTTGTTTATGCCCAAAAAAGGAATGTTTTGTTGGACACAAGCATAGCTAACACCATGTTTTTGCCTTTAAATATGTTTAAAGGTATGAAAACATTAAAGTTTTCAGTTATAATTGCATAAATTGTCTATATTTTTTTTGCTTTATATACTGTCTTAGGGTCACATTTGCATAAAATGCAATAAAAATCTCAAAAATGGGAAAAAATTAAACTGATTTCCTCCGTCTCTGTTTCCTCCCTGGATCTGTTTGGTAATTCTGACCCACGATGTTTCTGTTTCAGTTCTATCAGCATTCTGGGAGCTGATTGGTCCTTACAGCATCATTAGCTGCAATACTTGCTGTTGAATCTCAATATAATACTAGTAGTAATATGTTGCAGAACTACAGTCATATCATTCATGCAACAGTTGAAAAAACAGTTTTAATAACATAAACCCAAATTGATATCCGAATCGAATCGAATCAAATCTTGATAATCGATTCTGAATCTTAAGAATCGGAATCGATTCTTGACATTTGAATCGATCCCTAGCACTGGTTCAAACAGGTTTTCCTGCTGCTGCTTCTGTCTGAAATGTTCAGTTTGACTTTAGGATATTAGGCTGTTAGTCCTAATATTCCCGACATCTCTGTTTTGTTATCGCGGGTTAATGATGATGGACAGCGAGAGGCGGCAACTTTACAGACCTGTGTCTGATCCGGCACCGGGGAAGAATAGACTGACAGAGTAAAGAGCAGATGCTCGTGAAGGCAGGCCTTCAGCCAGCGGTCCACCTGCCTCCCGGGACATTAAAGTGGAGCCTCGCTCCGCTGATCACAGCTACGGGGAAGTGGTGAAGACAGCCCAGCGTGGCCTTTGATCACACGGCGAGGCGTCTCCTCTGTCGGAGGATCTCTAACATCATCTGGAGTTGACCTCTCCTCTGTCACAACAGCTCTGGCTGTGGCGCTGCAGGGCAGGTGGATTCTTTCACTTTCAACTCTCTCAGACACTCAGAGACACTGATCCTGCAGGAACGACTGCATGAACGACTGCGTGAATGACTGCATGAACGACTGCAGGAACGACTGCATGAACGACTGCATGAACGACTGCATGAACGACTGCATGAACGACTGCAGGAACGACTGCATGAACGACTGCGTGAATGACTGCATGAACGACTGCATGAACGACTGCATGAACGACTGCGGCAACGGCTGCATGAACAAATACAGGAACGACTACAGGAACGACTGCATGAACGACTGCAGGAACGACTACAGGAACGACTGCATGAACGACTGCAGGAACGACTGCATGAACGACTGCATGGACGACTGCATGAACGACTGCAGGAACGACTGCATGAACGACTGCATGAACGACTGCATAAACGACTGCAAGAGCGACTGCGTGAACGACTGCATGAACGACTGCATGAACGACTGCATGAACGACTGCATGAACGACTGCGGCAACGGCTGCATGAACAAATACAGGAACGACTACAGGAACGACTGCATGAACGACTGCAGGAACGACTGCATGAACGACTGCATGAACGACTGCATGAACGACTGCGTGAATGAC
>NC_084594.1:3394763-3639763 GCF_033807715.1 Cololabis saira | reverse complement strand
AAATCACATTCCAACTGGAAGGTTGCGCAGGTGAATTCGCCTCATATCCCGCCCTCTACACGCCCACTTTTTACCATAAATGGTGAATGCAAACTACTTGATGATTGCATTTACATATACATGAGCCTGCTGAGCATGCACAGCGCCCCCTGCAGCTGTTTCTGCTGCGTCAGGATGAATGAGACGTGTCGAACCGGTGTTCTGCCGAGTTGTCCTACCTCGGCAGAAAATACTACCGTATGATCCCCGTTTGTTTTATCTCAGTTTCTTTTTTTTCAAAGGCTTTTTCATACAAATAGACAATTTAACAGCAGGAAGTCAGAATGTGCTTCCACATAGATCCATGTGTACGACGCTTGGCGGAAGAAAAAAAACCGTCAGATCACGGTTCCACATAGATAAATGTGGGGGTAGTTAGGACACCTCGGCAGAGAAGTATATCATTTCATCCTACGGGTAGGACGATTCGCAGAGGTAGGACAACTCGGCAGAACACCGGCTTGGGTGTACATGGATCTATAAGTCTGATATGTGATGACATTAAGAGTATGACATGAATCTGGCTTCATTTCACCACCTCACCGTCTGCGACGCCAGTTCCCCATATCTGCAAAATGTTGCTGCGCGACGGTCAGGGTTGGCGTAAAGATACACACATTTTTCCGTTAGTTTTTTCTTTTTAAATCCCAACCTTTGTGTAGAAGGTGGCGTGCGCATCTTTCAAGCCCTGTTTTGTGCGCACGCGAGCTTTATAAATGAGGCCCCAGGACTAGTTCAGCCAGACCGAGACCAGAAACAAACCTAGTAATTTCCTCATCCTGCGTGATTGTAGAACATCAGCTCCATCCTGGTTCAGCTAGTTTCCATATGAGCTTGTATTCAACTGCAGCAGGTGCAAAGGACTCTCAGTTATCCGAGTCTGAGACCTGGAGAGACCCAGAGACCCGAGACCGAGACCAGGACCACAAAAAATTGGTCTTCAGACCAAGAGAACTACAAGTCGACCTCCAACACCAAAAACGCTGACGATAAAACAGTGACTTCAGTCCAGACCAGGTCCAGAACAGGTTTTTATCCACAACCTCTCATCAACAGGTAGCTGCAAACGAGCCGCAGAGATCTGACACACATCCGTTTATTTCCGGAGCATATTTATGGATCCAGGCTCTTATTTGTCGCCACATAAAATAAGTTTGATGCAGAAAGGATGAACTCTCTTAAGTGCATCCAAACTGCTTGGCTCGGCAGAATGATGGAGCGGCGCTGTCAGCCAAATCAGTATATACCCAGCAGGTGAATTAAAAATCCATTTTTATGGAGTAACACATTAGCCAACACTCACATTACCATCCTTCACATAAAGATGTGCTTCACGAGAGCCGGGGAAGACGGGGAGCGGAGGGAACACGATGGGAGGTAGTTTATAACCTCAGGTGGATTAAGTCCTAATAAAGTAACCGCGTATTAGCCAACGCTCACATCAGCATACGTTTCCTATCAGGATGAAAAGGGAGGAATAAAACGGCGAGGCAGGGAAAAGTCAGAGAAAAGATACAACGGGAAGATTTACGGAGAGTGATGGAAATGAAAGTTGGTCTTTATGGCGCCGACATATCAGCCAACACATTATCATCGTTCACATTAAAGGGTTTTATAGGGAAGAGGGGAGAAGTGTGAGGAGAGTAACTGCTGGCAGGGGGAGAGGAAGCACTCTGGAGAAGTTAATACGCTGATATTTATATAGACCCGGAGCCAAAATTCACAAATAGTGTTTAAGCATCGTTGAGCTCGTTGAAGGAAGGAAAGGAGAGGAAGAGATCCAGATGGACGGGAGGGACGAGAGGAGGATGAAGTGTTAGAGACGTGTGTTTATGTCAACAGCCTCGCAGGAAAGCAACTAAAAGAGATCAGTCGACAGAAACTGATCAGAAATCAGAGGAAATCTTTGAACACGGTGGGCTTTAAAGGACCGACTAAAACAACGACTAAAACGACGACTGGAACAACGATTGACACGACGACGACTGAAACAACGTCTGAAACAACGACTGGAACGATTCACACAAGACTAAAACAACGACTAAAACAACGACTTAAACAACACTTAAAACGACAACTGGAACAACGATTGACACAACGACGACTGAAACAACGACTGAAACGATGACTAAAACAACGACTAAAACAACGACTAAAACGACGACTTAAACAACGACTGAAACGATGACTAAAACAACGACTAAAACAACGACTAAAACGACGACTTAAACAACGACTAAAACAACGACTAAAATGACGACTAAAATGACGACTTAAACAACGACTGGAAGACCGATTGACACAACGACGACTGAAACGACGACTGAAACAACGACTGAAACAACGACTAAAACGACGAGTTAAACAACGACTAAAACAACGACTGGAACAATGACTGAATCGACGACCGAAACGACGAAACAACCACTGAAGCAACGCGGCAGCAACGACTGACACAACGACTAAAACGAAGACTGAAACGATTGAAAAAACAACGGAAACGACGCCTGAAACAACGACTGGAACAATGACCGACTAAAACAACAACTGAAACAACGACTGAAACGATGACTAAAACAACGACTGAAACAACAACTGAAACGATGACTAAAACAACGACTGAAACAACGACTGAAACAACAACTGAAACAAAAACTAAAACAACGACAGACAAAACAACGACTGAAGCAACGACTTGAACGACGAGGTCCTGATACCAGGACAGACCGGTCAGGGCCACTCTGGCAGAACGAGGAGGGATGACTCGATAAAAAGTTGACAGCTTGTAAGAACAGAAGGTAAGAAAAGCTGGAGTCTTTAAAAATATTGGAGGAAGCGGGATAATTGATACAAGCGGGCCGTAGATGAGCCCCATCAATAGAGTGAACGTGCATGACGTCACAGATGTGATTTCACAGCGGGTTACGCCCACTGAGTGTCAGAAAGACTGAGTGGCAGAAAGACTGAGTGGCAGAAAGACTGAGTGTCAGAAAGACTGAGTGGCAGAAAGACTGAGTGTCAGTGTAAACGTTCAGTTTGAGCAACTGGAAAACATCTAAAATGGGAAAGAGCTGTTGTGCGATCGACTGTACTCATAGATTTAGCAAGAAATCAGAGTTATCGTTTTACAGACTGCTGAAAAATAAGCTCAAAAGAGACAAATGGATCGCTGCAATTCACAGAAACAACTGGATTCCAGGCACCGAAACGTGGATTTGTGGTTCCCATTTTGTATCAGGTAATGTTGGATTTTTGGGTAGCTAACGTTAAACGGTCAAATCATAAAGTTCGGTGTCCTCATCACTTTAATTTCTCCAACAAATCCTGCCTTGAAGTCGGACCAAGCGTCAAGACTTTGGTAAGCCTTCAAGCTTTGCTTCGTGTATTTCCCCGGCGTAAAAATTAAGTAGATATAAATATCAGGAAACTGGATTGGTGGCCAAATATTAATGTCCATGGACCACTGGTTCTTGGTAACTGTACCAAATATTAATGTCCATGGACCACTGGTTCTTGGTAACTGTACCAAATATTAATGTCCATGGACCACTGGTTCTTGGGGTAACTGTACCAAATATTAATGTCCATGGACCACTGGTTCTTGGTAACTGTACCAAATATTAATGTCCATGGACCACTGGTTCTTGGTAACTGTACCAAATATTAATGTCCATGGACCACTGGTTCTTGGTAACTGTACCAAATATTAATGTCCATGGACCACTGGTTCTTGGTAACTGTACCAAATATTAATGTCCATGGACCACTGGTTCTTGGTAACTGTACCAAATATTAATGTCCATGGACCACTGGTTCTTGGGGTAACTGTACCAAATATTAATGTCCATGGACCACTGGTTCTTGGGGTAACTGTACGGGTCACTGTCAAGTCCAACTGACGCTAATTTAAGCCAATAATCGGCTGTTATCCCGTCTTCTCCACTAGTTGCAGCTGTTTTTGCCACTCAGTGAAGTAAGGGGTCCAGTGGGGAAGTGACGTCAACGCAGACCCTCTATAATGTGGACCGGGTCTGAAGCGGCGGCTTCTGACGGGTTTCTGGGCTGCTGACGAGACGTGGCCACGGCTGCAGACGCTAAAAGATGCTAACGGATGCTAACGGGAGCAGAAGTCTGAATACAGGAGGTGTGGAGACGAACACACACACCGGCGTCGCCGCTAGCCAGCGGGCCGGCCAACATCTGTCATACCTGCCTGCTCCAATCACATCACACACACACACACACACACACACACACACACACACACACACACACACACACACACACACACACACACACACACACACACACACACACACACACACACGAACACACACACACACACACACACACGCTCCGAGCCCGTAAACGGTTGTGACAGCGCAACAATGCGCCACCAGCGCAGAAACACATGTTCCTCCCGCCGACTCTGGTCCACTTCACTTCACATCATCTTCCTCTCCGTCCAGCGTCACCCTCATCCCGTCTTTCATGTTTATCCTTCACTTTCTCACGTCATCTTCCTCAAACAAAGTCCTCCCTCACCTAGTGTTGTTTCTGTCAGCCTGTTTCAGTTTTAGTTTCAGTTTAGTCTTTGGGTCCAGCTATTCAATTCAATTCAATTCAATTTTAATTGTATAGGGTCTAATACAACAAAAGTTGTCCCTAGATGCTTTCCAGAGACCCAGAACATGAACATAAACCCCTGAGCAATTATTACATAAACAATGGCAGGTAAAAACTCCCCTAGTGGGAGAAAAACCTTAAGTCAAACAGTGGCAAGAAAAACTCTCCTTTAGGAGGAAGAAACCTGGACCAGGACCTGGATCATAAAGGGGGGACCCTCCTGCCGAAGGCCAGACTGGGGGTCAGGGACGTCAGCATTTCAACTTTTTTTTCTCGACATTTCGACTTTTTTCGTGAGATTTTGATTTTTTTTGTGAGATTGTACTTCAACATTAATCTCGACATTTCAACTTTTTTCTCGACATTTCGACTTTTTTCTCAAAGTGCATAAAGAAAAAAAAATCTTCCCCTGGTTCAAACCAATATAGAAACATGCAGCATGTGTTTTCCTTTATTCTAAGGCTTAGACTTAGACTTAGACAAGACTTTTAATTTTTTGTGGCTCCAGACATGTTTGTTTTTTGTGTTTTTGGTCCAATACGGCTCTAAAACATTTCAGGTTGCTGACCCCTGATCTAGACACCAGACGTGTGTGTTTTCACATAATACTGATGGTTCGGAGACAGAAATATGATCACATCTTGGGGCTGACGCCTCTTCCTGAGAACTCTGAGTTACTTACTACAGATCTGATATTTATCAAAGCTCTGCTGTTTAAATAGTTCAAATGTGTAAATAGAAAAGAGGAAGACAACAAGAAGAAGGAGGGAGAGACAAACTCCCACTCCGGTGATATTTCACTGCAGACTAGAGCCCTGTTGTCCCAAATTAATGGACCTTTTTAAAACATGATATTAACGAGCCCTGGATTGAAGGAAAGAAAAAAGAAAAGGTTGTGTTTACGACGGGAATAAAAGAAGACCTGGGAGCCGAGGTGCAAGGTTTTAATACGGTGAGTTATCAGGGCGTCTGCAGGTTTGACTGAGGTAAATTTAAAACTTTTTAATACCATTTTCTTTTTGTATAGCTATCTTTATTGAGGGCAATAAAAAAAACAAGATTTACAATAACAATATAATTATCAATATTTCCCTCCCCTTTTTTAACTTTTCATAACAATAATACATAAAATAAGTAAATAATAATAATAAGAGAGAAAAAAAAAATAAAATAAAAAATAAAATAAAATAAGAAAAAAAAAAAATATATATAAATAAGTAAAACCCTCTCCCCTTCCCTCCCTCATATGGTCAATAGATTACATCATTCAAAATCATGTATATAATATATAATAAATAGGGGTGTGCAAACAAGGGTACCTCACGATTCGATTCGGTGCAGCTCTGAACCAGCAGCAGCTTCCTCCTCCTCATCAATACGTCTCAGTCCAGAGCTTTTATTAGCGACAAATAGATTGATAAACCCGAGGTGCGTCTGAGTTCACAAGTCAGAAACAAACGCGATACGATCTGCTAATGACTGGCTGGAAAACTTTGTGGTCGCCTAGCAACTGATGTCCTACACGGATGCAATTTGTGCAGTTGCCCCCGACGCTACGCTGTAGCCAGTACTGGAGTTGAGGGGGGATGAGGGGGGACGGCATCCCCCCCTGAAGTAAAAACGGTCCAAATCATCCCCCCTGTAAAACTGCCATCCCTCCTTTCCATCCCTTATGACATTTCATCAATGAATGTGGTTTTACTGCTATTTCAACATTTAGAGTCATCACCAGAAAAATAACTTATTTGACAATTATCACCTGAAAAATCTGCCAGTGGGACAAGATTTATCTTCTTATTACAAGCAAAAAAATCTTTTTCCACTGGTAGATTTTTCTACTTGTTTTAAGTGAAAATCTACTTGAAACAGGTGAAAATTGTTGTTTTTTTCAGTGATGAGTCTTGTTTTAAGTGTAATTAGATTTTTTTTACTAAAATGAGACATTTTAACTAGAAATAAGACAAATATTCTTGTTAAGATTGTGAGTTTTTGCAGTGATCCATGTTACTTATCCTGTGAAGGACAGAGTCATATTGATAAGTTCAGAAAAGTGTTTTTTATTGTTGTGTTTTGATGTATTTGATGTAAGCCCAGTGGATATTTAAAGCTTACAGAAGGCTGCATTTAACTGCTGCTATGTCATTCCTGCAGTATTTCTGCAGGTGTTTTGGTCACTGCTATTATTTGTAATAAATTATATTATTTGTAATAAGCACAGATTATCTGTCCCCATATGATAAAATCCACCATCCCCCTGATTTTTTTTTTACAACTCCAGTACTGCCTATAACCCCCTACGCACGTACGCACGCACACGCACACGCACACGCACACGCACACACACACACACACACACGTTTAACAGTTTAACACTCACACACCTCCAGGTCCCCTCTCAGGAAAAATATTTAAAAAAATAACCAGAGGGTATTAGACATGATTTTGGCTTGATTTAAAGCATGACCCTCAGGGGACCTGAAAAATGTCCCCTGCTGGATTTGAGGTCCACTGTTCGTGAGTGTGTAACAACGCCGATGTCCACTGTTGAATAGCTACACAAGAGCACACACACACACACACACACACACACACACACACACACACACACACACACACACACACACACACACACACACACACACACACACACACACTGATCTGATGGCTGTCACTTAATCAAATGAACTGTCACTTGTTGTGTCCTCACTCCCCCGCCGGGACACTCGTTATCAGCCATGATTGCCCCTCTAACCTCCTCTAACCTCCTCTAACTTCCTCTAACCTCCACCATCTTCTCCTCCATCTCCCCTCCTTCACCTCCGTCTCCAGGTCTCCTTCACCTCCTTCATCTCTGCGCCGCCGTCTCAACGTCACAATTATCATCATCTTTGATTTGTGCTCATCATCGTCTTTGATTCGTTTCTTCTGTCCCCACAAAAGTAAGAAGTAACATTTTCCTCCTTTGTTCTCGCTCTCGTTTATCTTCCCGTTGCTCAGCTAATTCAGCTTTGTCGACTAGAGATGCAGCGATCAGGATTTTGAGGGCCGATCACCGATCACAGCATGAAATCCATAAATTCTTCAATATTGTTGTCTCATGTTCAACATTGACATTGTATTATTAGGTATCAAAATGAGGAGATGAGAAAGTATCATGAATTGTCTGTTTTATTTCAGGCTGAGGTGCAATATTTCACTGCTAGAGACTCTTAGAGATGTTTTAGACTCATGTAGCTTATTAACTTAAGCTTTCCTGTGGTAATAAATGTGTGTACAACACAACATGTGACCAACACAGACAACAGCAGACAAAAATATCAATTCAACTCCATCTTTTTAACTATAAATCTATCTCCACATTCAGTCTTTGGAGCCAAATCACTGCTCTAAAAGATACTAAATACTAAACTACAACAATTAAATTGAATTAATAAAAAACAATTAAAGTAGTTACACCTGAACTGCAAAACTGGAATGACTCAGATCCTCCATGTTTGTTACACAAAAACGTATCAACGGGAATTTATCCTTCCTTCTTTCTTTCTTTCTTTCTTTCTTTCTTTCTTTCTTTCTTTCTTTCTTTCTTTCTTTCTTTCTTTCTTTCTTTCTTTCTTTCTTTCTTTCTTTCTTTCTTTCTTTCTTTCTTTCTTTCTTTCTGTCAGGCTCATTTCTTTCTTTCTTTCTTTCTTTCTTTCTTTCTTTCTTTCTTTCTTTCTTTCTTTCTTTCTTTCTTTCTTTCTTTCTTTCTTTCTTTCTTTCTTTCTTTCTCTTTCTTGCTCATTCCTTCCTTCCTTCACACGCACATGCGTCGATTTACCATAAGTACCATAAATCCGGCTTTACACAAAAACGTCATCAAGGGGAATTTATCAAACAAAAAAACATCCCAGCCACACAAAAAGCAAATAACCAATCAGTTCTCACCAGTGAAAAATAAGTAAATAATTAAAATACAGAAGCTGACATCCATAAAAGAAAGAAGGGAATCTTCTCTTACCTGCACACTTGGTCCTGGTGACGAGCGGCGGCCCCGGGGGCCCCGTGCCCCCCTCCCCGGGCCTGGACAGCAGCACCTTGATCTCGTACTCCACGTCGGGGTCCAGGTGCCAGAGCTTGTAGGTGGGGGAGTCCACCACGTGGGTCTCGGCCCAGTTCCCCGTGGTGGTGCGGTACTCCACCTCCTTCAGGATGATGGGCCCGTCCCCGATGATGCTGTTGGCGTTGGGCTTGATCCACAGGTAGGTGGCGCCGACGGCCAGCAGCTCGGGGGGGGCGATGGGCGTGGGCGGAGCTGGGAGACAGAAACAGAGCTGGTCAGTTTAAGTTTATTTAGACGGGACAATGCATATTAATGAACACTACATTAATCAGTGTAAATACACCGGGTTTTAGCAGAAATCCTAATTTCCACCCAACGTCCCCACAGAAAACATAAAAACAATTCAGTCAAACAATACAATCAAACGAGGGAACAGACATAAAACATACATAGTAGCAAAATAGATTTAGCAGCATTTAAAAGCAGTAGGGATTGTATCTAAAGTGACTTGAGTTTAAAGTGACTTGAACAAAAAATGCATATTACGATAATGAAATACCAGCTATGGTAATATTATTGTACTGAGAGTGTCCAAGTTGTTTGCCCTGGTACGTACGAATTAAAACATTACATTAAGACAAACTATACAAGTTTAAACCTGGTTGTGATAACAGTGTTGTTCCTCCAATAGCCACGATTTCAAATGTTTGGTGAAAGAGGTCAGAGTGGGAAGTTCACGTATCGTTGGTGTTGCATTCCAGGTGTGAGAGGCACGAACCAGAAAAGTGGCTCGACTAAAAGCACTTTTTCTAAAAGGAACTATCCAGTCACCTCTAACACCAGCTCTGGTTCATCTGTTTGAATTTCTTTCACAGATTCTTGTCGTGGGGGTGGTAATTATATTTTACAATGTTGTCTCTGTTTAAGCGCTCGTGCTTTTTTAATATCTGACAGTGATGGTATGTTTGGGGTTTTTTATCCAATACTTTCAGGGCTTGTTTGTAGACTATTTCAATTTGTTTTAGTGTTGTCTTGCAGGCTGTTGCCCAGCTTGTTATGCAGTAGGACATGTGTGGTATGATCATGGTATCAAAATATAATTTTTCTATATCAGGAGTTAGGTTGTTCCTAATAAACCTGAAGTTGGACAAGTTGAACTTGATTCTGTTCAGTCTTTTTTATCTGGCGTTTGAAAAGGATTTGAGGGTCAAGAGTGATTCCTAGGTATTTAAAGTCTTGCACCACCAATTTGTTTACCTTGTACACATATGTTGGGATTAATATCAGTGTTTGCCCTTTTTGAGAAGTACATGCATACAGTCTTAGATACGATTAAGTGCATTTGCGATTTCTCAAGCCAGTTGTACACATTTGACATACTGGAGCATCTGTCGTGTTATGTGTAGATTGAGTGGAGAAAATGCAAATACAAAAGTCATCTGAACATCAAGTCCTACAGTATCTCAGAGTTTGACTGTAAACGCGCCACACCTGCACTTATCAAAGCAGCATAACAGAGCTAATGTTCCTAGAAAAGTTTGTTTAAGTCCAATCAATGTTGCTAAAGAGTCTAATACTTGAGGTAATAAACAAACTTAAACCTACCTTGGGTTGCTCAGTGTAAATTTTAAAACGTATCTTTTCATTAACATGCTTTTCAAGACATTCTTAGACACTAGTTTCTCCAAATACGCCGGTAAAAATGTTCAAGTGGTTGTTTTTAGTGGAATGTGTCAATGAGTTTTCATCTTTGAGTCAGTGCAAATAAATAAATAAAGTAATGGCATTTCTAAAAAATCCATTATGGTTAAAGCTACCTTTTTTTTTTTAATTCTAATTGAATTTTAGAATTGTTTTCATGCCACTGCTTTAACTTTTAATGCACTTATTGTCTCGACGTCTGCGTTCGTATTGATGTATTTCGTTGACGAGTGGATCTGTGATTGCTGTTTTATGAGCTCCTGAACAGCTGAATTTCCCTTTGGAGAAGAATAAAGTTCTTTCTCTCACTCTGTAAATGGATAGTGATTTAAATATAAAGTCAAAGAATATATTGTTTCACTCATATTAAAAACAGCTGGTAATGAAATTAGAGAATCCGTTTTAGCAAAGATATAATCTACCTCTTATCATAAAATAGCATATCCGGTATCTGTGTGATTAAAGGAACGTCAAAAAGATAGACACGTTCAAATAGTCACATCATAAAAGATGAAATGTGGCCTTGTGAGCAGCAGAATCTCTATAAATCACCAATGCCGTATAAGGTGATGATCGATACCTTTAACAAAATGAATTTGTATAAAAGCAGCGAAGGTGCAGCAGAGATTCAGCCACTCAACCCAAAATCAATG
Source organism: Cololabis saira (assembly GCF_033807715.1). NCBI lineage: Eukaryota > Metazoa > Chordata > Actinopteri > Beloniformes > Belonidae > Cololabis > Cololabis saira. Next base: position 3,628,705 of record NC_084594.1, on the reverse strand, counting down.
AGAACAAAAAAACATTCAGCTTTCTCTCCTGAATGTGTGTGAGGAGATAAATACGATACTTTGTAAACACTTTCAACCGTTTTTACAAAACCACACAATATGAAGGAAGTCTATTCACAATATCAGCTAAAAACGTATATCCTTGGAAAGTTCAGGAAACGCTTGTACTTTGTTTACGATGCCAGCCAGCGAGACGCGCTGATGAACAAGCAAAGCTGTCACTGGAACATAAATCTGAAGCCGACTCAGTTAAAGAGCAGCAGGAGCAGATGGAAACAATGACAACGCAATTAATTAGACTCGTCCTGTTAGTCATCAGACTCCCTGCGCCTGCGAGCATCCGGCTCATCAGCATGAGACATGGCAGCACCGCGGACAGCTCCAGCTTATAGACACCAATATCAGCACAGCGGACAGCTCCTGCTTCAGCACCATGGACAGCTCCTGATTCTGATACACCAATATCAGCACCGCGGACAGCTCCAGCTTCCCATACAGACCCACGATCAGCACCATGGACAGACTCCTGCTTCTCAGAACCAATATCAGCACCATGGACAGCTCCCGTTTCTTAGAAAGAACCACGGACAGCTCCTGCTTCTTAGGAAAAACCATGATCAGAACCGTGGACAGCTCCTGCATCTGAAACACCAATATCAGCACTATGGACAGCTCCTGGTTCTCAGAAAGAACCACGATCAGAATTATGGACAGCTCCTGCTGAATGAATGACTTGTTATTCATTAATGCGTCATACACCTCTAAGGTTCCAGCCTATAAAGGCTTACAAGACACAGATACACTACGCCAGCAAACAAACATCAGCTGCTACAAACAAAAACACAAACACAAAATTATAAATTCCACTTACACATTACAGATCCTTTCTCAGTTTCCATATAATTTGTCCTTTCTGTTTCCAGGCTCTCTTTATAAAGGTAAAGAGGTAAAGAGAAAACCTCCTCGCTGAAAAACCATTCCAACTTCATCATCAGTCCAAAACAGCTCAGGTTTCAAATCTTGCATATCTTGTCAGGAAAACCCACGATCAGAACCATGGACAGTTCCTGCTTCTCAGACAGCTCCAAGATCAGCACTGTGGACAGTTCCTGATTCTCAGACACCAATATCAGCAGTCTTCATACACTATATGATGCAGAGCAAGAGTGCCCAACCAGTCGATCGCGGGACTGATCCAATATCGACCGCAAGGTGTGTAGGCAAGAAAAAAAATGATGACATGACTTTTCTTTGTCTAAAATAAACTCAACTCATAAGGATAATCTTTATTGTCTCCCTTGAGAGAAATTTGTCTTGGACAAAACTAGAGACTCCAGAGACTCCAACTTCCTTTTATTGCCACACGTCTAGGCCGGTGGAAGTTTCACGGTGCAGGTGGTAGCTGCAACAACACACCACAGCAGTACAAAAGACAAAACTGGACGAGGCACACAACAGCACATATCAGACAGGACCACCTTAAACAGATAGTTAGCAGGGTGTGAGGGGTCCTCAATTATTGTAGTTGTTCGTGTGATGGTGTGGTGTTTGTGAAGGGTCCAGTGTGGGGAGTTTATGTTTAGTGATTTTGGATTTTTTATTATTATTTTTTTTATTTTAATTATCCTGTGCAGTCTGTTTAGTGTATGTTTGAATGTATTGCCGTACACCCCTAAACGTCAACATGGTTGAGGGGAAACGAGCCAAGGCCGACCATTATTACCACCTGAAAAACACTGTTAGAATGAAGGGGTTTCTGTCTAAACAAGACATGAAAAAAACTTATTCATGCATTCATTTTCACTAGGTTGGATTATTGCAATGGCATCTTTACAGGCCTGAACAAGAAATGTACAGTCCTTACAAACACCAGGAAACTGGACCAGTGAATCAAAGGATATAGTTTAAAATGTTCCTGCTGGTCTACAAAGCATATCTTGCCGCTTTTTATGTTTATGTAAAGCACTTTGAATCACCTTGTGTTGAATTGTGCCGTAAAAATAAACTTGCCTTGCCATTTTCACCCTGAGTGGGAGCAAGATTCTTTTTTTTCTTTATTCCCATTCAAAGCCTGTTTGTTTGCTTTGCAAAGCAACGGTGGCTTTGGCAAAGAAAGGGAATCCGGAGCGGCGTTTCAAAACGGTACACAGGAGCTATGAGAGGGATTTCCCTGCAAAAACACTTTTACGAGCCACAAAACTTGGGGATTTGAAAGCACAGCTTGCAGCACGGCAGTCAATCTGCACCAAACCCAAGACCCAGAGTAAAGTCGCAACTGTTGCTTCCTATCGAGTCAGTCACGTCTTTGACAAACATAACAACCAATATTGTAAAAGAAGCCTTTCTCGAGGAAGTGGAAAGCTTTTTTGATCACTTTTAAAATAAAACAGAGATCGTGGATGCCATTAAAGGAGTGCAACTCTCCCCCAACACCGCAAACCAACTGTATGTGGACCATCTCAAATTCCTGCAGCTCAGCGAGACATTTTAAGGTTGAAGTTTTGGTTTTTGTGGTATAAATCTCTTTTCTATGAGAGGTGCTTCGTCAGCTGACAGCTACGTTATGCCTGCTAAGAATAATGGTCCCTCTCCACCTGCCGTTGAAGAGAAAAGTCCTGATTTCACTCTGCAAGTTTCCTACTTTCCTCAAGGCTGCATTAGAATATTTATGGGGGATTCAAGGCCGAGGAATCGACTGTCAGTCACCTCCGGCTCAAATATCCAAACTATATGGATGTTGCTGGTGCAAGTTTGTGTCTGAACGCACATTTAAGGCAGTAAGCATCTCTATAAATATATCTGAGAGGGTTTGTGTCTAAATGCAAATGTAAAATAAAGATATTTTTCTTAACATACATGAACTTAGCTTAAAATAATGAGCAGTTTGTCCACAGTGTAATTCCCAACCAAACACTGCAGGATCATTTTTAAGGCTGATTAAGCAGCAGCAGAGAGAACTGATAAACAGGTGAGCAACATTATTCAAAAACACTATCATGTTTTGTGCAGACTACGCATGGTTACTAGTACTAAAGTCATTTTAGGTCGCGGTTACATGCTGCAAGTTAACGGGTTAAACATGCAAAGTCTGGCTCCGGATTTTACACTGCAAAAACTCAAAATCTTACCAGGAATATTTGTCTTATTTCTAGTTAAAATGTCTCATTTTTAGTCAAAACATCTCAGTACACTTAAAACAAGAATCATTACCAGAAAAATAACTTGTTATTTGACCATTTTCAGCTGTTTCAAGAAAATTTTCACTTCAAATAAGTAGAAAATCTGCCAGTGGAACAAGATTTATCTTCTCATTACAAGCAAAAAAATCTTGTTCCACTGGCAGATTCTTCTACTTATTTTAAGTGAAAATCTATTTGAAACAGGTGAAAATTGTTGTTTTTTTTCCAGTGATGAGTCTTGTTTTAAATGTAATGAGATTTATTTTGACTAAAAATGAGACATTTTAACTAGAAATAATACAAATATTATTGTTAAGATTTTGAGTTTTTGCAGTGTAACACCAACCTCTTTTTTTTGTATAGGACAAAATAAAAAAAGGCAAAACATAATAATATCCAAAACTGGACAAGGATACAGTAGCTGCAACAAGGTCGTCTATATCAATTTTAAATAAATCTTTCAAGTTTGGCTTTAATTTGATCTGCTGCCATAAACCAAAATAAAATATTTTCTTGTTTTGCATTATGGATCCAGCCTGTAGATACATGTGTTTCTAGAAAGTCAAATACCAATGGGAGATGTTAAGCGTGAGTGGTGGTTTCCATCTTACTGCAATTATCTTTTTTGCTGCTGTTAGGCAACAACAGCAAGCAAGATTCATTTTTGACATAGTGAAGCGTTAATTGTGGATAAATGATTTAAAATAAGTGTTTGAGAGTACAGGATTGTCTCAGAAAATTTGAATATTGTGATAAAGTCCTTTATTTTCTGTAATGCAAAAAGGCCATACATTCTGGATTCATTACAAATCAACTGAAATATTGCAAGCCTTTTATTATTTTAATATTGCTGATCATGGTTTACAGTTTAAGAAAACTCAAATATCCTATCTCAAAAAATTAGAATATTCTGGGAATCTTAATCTTAAACTGTAAACCATAATCAGCAATATTAAAATAATAAAAGGCTTGCAATATTTCAGTTGATTTGTAATGAATCCAGAATGTATGACATTTTAGTTTTTTTAATTGCATTACAGAAAATAAAAGGTCTTTATCACAATATTTTAATTTTCTGAGACAGTCCTGTATACTGGAATATTCTGTACTGTTATGGAGGATAATGCAGTAACCCCAACTTCTTAAAGTTACTCAACTCTTCATTAACATCATTTTTATTCAGTAACTTTAAACATCTTACTCCACGGGGGTTTTTGGGCTTTTTTGGGGGGGATAAATCAATCAATCTCCCCACCAGACATCTCTCTGCAGGATCATTTCTAGCAGGGAGTTACAGAGGCCACCCAGAGGCAAACAAGCTGGTACCCATGACCCCACGCAGAGAACACACACTCACACACACACACACACACACACACACACACACACACACACACACACACACACACACACACACACACACACACACACACACACACACACACACACACACACAACACTACTGATGTGTGCGACGACGCGGGAGGAAAAGAGGCTGTTTGGTGAATAATTAATGACACTGGATGTTACTAAAAAGAATAGTTTTCAGCATCTTTGTTCACCCGATGCAGTGTTGTTTCTGTCAGCCTGTTGCAGTTTAAGGGTCAATCCCAATACACCCCCTACTTTCTACCACTAGCCCTAAAAATGAGTAGGGTCATTTGTAATGTTCCCTAGGGATTGGGACACCACTTGCTACGTCACTGCGTGGTTTAAGTTCGGGTACGTAAGCGACTGCGTAGTTACGTTTGCACAAACGTCACATCATATCAGGAAGCCCAGAGCTAAAAGCTGTTTTAATTTTCACTGTAGCGCTGTTAATATGCCACTTTATTAAGTTTTAATATTATTTCAGGTGTAAAAGTAACCGTTAAGATCCCCAACCTGGACTCAGTTTATCCAAATAACGCCTGTTAAGAAATTTGATCCGATGTTTTCGGGATGAGAAGAGCCGCCGGGTCGGGAGCTGATTTATGGTTACGCAGCGACGCGCACCGTACGGCGCGCGTCGCTGCGTAACCTACGCCGTTAAGATTTTGAGTTTTTGCATGCTGCACATCAGGGCACCTCAGGGTGCAGCTCTGGATGTTTTAGGAAGTAGAAGACGAGGGATTTCTCCTGGACGCCGTTTTAAAGCCCGTAAAGACCCGTGTGTGTGTGTGTGTGTGTGTGTGTGTGTGTGTGTGTGTGTGTGTGTGTGTGTGTGTGTGTGTGTGTGTGTGTGTGTGTGTGTGGTTTTATCCTGCGTGTCCTGGGGCCTCGTTGGGATGATACATAGCGTCGCTCCGAACTGAGCCGGGTTACTGCACCCTGAGGGAACTAAGTATACGCTTTGCTTTTTTACCGCCCGTGTTACGATCCCACCTCGGTGCTAGAAGAGGCTTATGGTTGGGTGTGTGTGTGTGTGTGTGTGTGTGTGTGTGTGTGTGTGTGTGTGTGTGTGTGTGTGTGTGTGTGCTTCTGTGTGAAATACTTCCATTTCTCTGTTTTTAATCTTTGTCGTAGTCTGGATCAGTACAACCTGCCTTGTTAAGGACTCTATACAAGCCTGACTTTTAAAAGTACATTTACTGTCACTCCACTCATCTCAACTACTCTAAAATGATTCCTCTCTTACTGGTACGACAATATTACATCAGATAGTGTTAGTAAACTTCAAGTTAGTGTTTAGTAAAGCCACTAGTTGGTGTTTAGTAAACCTCTAGTTAGTGTTAGTAAACCTCTAGTGAGTGTAACTCTTGTGTGTGTCAGTGTTTGACATTTCCCCCAGTTGTGTTTTCTGTTCTGCCCCGCCTGTTTTCCATCTGCCCTGATTGTTCACACCTGTGTCTCGTTACCCCCTTGTGTATATCTGGTCTCGTCTTTCCCTGCTCCTTGTCGTTCTGTCCTGTTTCCTTCCTCCATGTGTCCTTTGGTTTTTGCTCAAGTGTTTTGGATAATCCTGCCCTGCAGTGTTTTTGGTTCTTGCCCTTTTTGTTAAATAAAACCTTGTTTTTGGAACTCCTGCCTCCTGCTCTCCTGCATCTGGGTCCTCAACTACACCATCCCTGACAGTGTGTATAGGGCCAGTAGTCGTAGCTGCAGCTACAGGACCTACAGGGCTACAAGACTAGAGGTTTGACTTTGGCTTTGAACTGCTTCCTATCCACCTGACATTTCACAGACATTTTATCCTCTTATTCATTAAACCTCCTGACCCGTCCCGACTCACACGCCGTCTTCGTTAGATAGCAGCTCTCTGGATGAGTTACAGCTAACAGCTTTTCTCCCAGTTTCAGCATCATCCAGTGGAAATAATGAAATACCGTCTAAATGTTGGTTGAGAGACAGTTTTTCCCCGTCTTCATTTCCGGTAGCGTCCCCGTATTCTGCCGTCTTATCAGGAATACATGTCAGGTCCATTTTGCAGCTCCTTGAACTAAGCAATCTATTTCACGAAGAGCAGATAAGCGACACACGCAGACGGGCAGAACTGAGACGTGAAATGATCAAGAGTTAATGATAACCTCCACGCGCTGGGCGTGAGGGGAACAAATGGATATCAGATCCTTTTACTTCAGGTTGGAATATTTCTGGCTCTCAGGTTTATCCATCAACGTCTTTGCACAGACCGATACTTTATTCTCTTTATTCTATAAGTTGATCAACTTTTCTGAGACACGTGACTATAATAAACACGAGTAGGAATGGGTGATATTTTACCGTTCACGATAAACCGTCAAAAAAATTCACCACGGTAAGAATTTATCATCTCGAGGTAAAAACGATAAATTCCCATTGATGACAGAAGGAAGGAAGAAATGAGCCAGAATGAAAGAAAGAAAGAAAGAAAGAAAGAAAGAAAGAAAGAAAGAAAGAAAGAAAGAAAGAAAGAAAGAAAGAAAGAAAGAAAGAAAGAAAGAAAGAAAGAAAGAAAGAAAGAAAGAAAGAAAGAAAGAAAGAAAGAAAAGAAAGTTTACTTGAGTTTACTGAAGATCTTTCTTTTGTTTGCAACTGAAATATATTGAAAAGGAAAAACAATTAGGTCCGCTAAAGTCGGACAGATATTGGCAGATTTCCACCTCTGCAGTCAGTAACTCCTAAATAAAGAGACGTAAACGCATGAATGTTGACTCTGTCCAACCACGAAACATAGACAACGAGCCCATTGTCATCAAAACAAGACTCTAAACTGCACAAAAAACGTTGATGTCAATATACAACTGGCCGTATGACACTAATTTAGGGACCTTCTACAAATTGCAATCCCCATATAAAAATATTCAATCACTTAAAGGAGCTTGAGGCTCCTTTTAAGAAATGAGACTCTCTAGCGCCACCCTTCACCACGATGGCCGTTGAGGGTACTGCAGCCAACAGTGAAGCCGGCACGGGAGAACGGGGAGAACGTGCATGCAGCGTCATGTGACGTCACATCCACAGGACAGTGCGGGAAATTCGGGACCGAATTGCAGCACATTTTGCAGCACACAGCCTGTTCAAGGCAACGGAGAGATACACTAGAGGAAACATTCTTTTTGGTTTGGAACGCTTCATCTGACATTATTACTAGAAAACTTAAAACGTATACAATTTTTTTTCATAAATTCTGCTTCAATCCTGCCTCAAGCTCCTTTAACATCAATAACTTTAATTTATTTATTTTTTCAGTTGGAATATGCAATATGATTCTACCGATGGAATGTACTGGTATGCCAATGGTTTACAAAGGGTTTAGAAAAAAATATGACAAAGAGCAGAAATTTAAATATGTAATATGTAAATAAATATTAAAATTTTTGACAATATAGCAAAGAAACTATTTGTGACGACATGCCAACAATCAGTCATACTGACGTCACCCGCTCCCAAGACTACAGTCACATCACCAATACCTATAATAATTATTCTGTCTTTATGCATTTTATCTCCATACAGTCTGGTTTCAAAGTATATCTTACATGTATTGTGTAAATTTAAAAATTGTAAAAAATTAAGAAAAAAAAAAAGTTGCAAGAAAATATTTGTTAACAAATTCCCATAAGTAAATAATAAATAATAGGCTGAGGTGTAATTTAAATAATTGGGATTATTAAAGCATCTTGATTGATTGATTGATAAACAGACATTATTCAGACACGTCAAACTTGCTATACTTTTGTTTTTCCATCAGTAGAAGAAAACACTAGTGATTTTGGTGACACTACAGTTGATGATTATTACATTGAAGTTATTGAATATTTTTATATGGGGAGGTCCCACAATTTGTAGACGGTCCCTAAATTAGCATCATACAGCCACCTGTTTATTGACATCAAAGTATTTTGTGCATTTTAGAGTCTTGTTTTGGTGACTATGAGCTTGTAGCTTGTTGTCTATGTTTGTTTGGTTGGACAGAGATAACATTCATTCGTTTACGCCTCTTTATTTAGGAGTTATTGATCGCAGAGGTGGGAAACCAACTTTACCTGACCAACAATGAGTTAAACAGATTACCCTACCTTGTGCCTTAAATTAACATCACATTTTAATCAACCAAGAATAATTCCAACACATATCCAACTGTTTCTGAACACATATATACTCAAAGATTAAAGTTTACCAGAGACTTTTAGCGTGGACTTTACCAGAGAAAACACGCCAAAGATTGCTTCTTCAGTGCGAGCGCTCACTCGTTCACAATGCTGCACGTACAATATCAAAGATCGTTGTCAATACAGATGTCACACTCTGATTAGTTTTTAAACCCAAAACATTGGAAATGTTTTTAGCAGTAAATTACTATTAATTATGAAGTGATTTATTACCTTATTTATGTAAATTATTCACAATATGAACTGCCATGATGGACCAACCAGAATGCACTGCAGCTGAACAGAGACACGCTGATTCTCTTAGCGCCACTAAAATATTCAGCAGCAGATTTTAATGAAACGGCAAAGTTTGAAGCGGCGCCGCTTCACAGAGGCGTAACCGCGGCGACGCCGGTGCCGGACAAGCCCCCTCCTCACTGACGGCTAACTGGTACCAGAAAGAGAGAGGAGCATCGCCACGACGACAATGGCGATGACATCTTCTTACATCCACATCCAGTCCACCTTTCCCTCCCTCTGTCGTCGTTACCGTGGCGACTCGTTTCTCACATTTCTACCGTTTTCCTCCCCTTCTCAAAAGCTTCTCCCACCGTTGCTTCAGACTTCGAGGTTATCGCTCTCCTCTTGTCGTCACGCTGCGCCGCCCAGCCCTCCGTCCTCTCCTCCTCTCCTCCTCTCCTCCGCCCTCCCATTCCCTCACTTTTAATTGCCGATCTTCATCCCTCCCTCATTCTCTCGTTCTCTCCCGCTGGCCCTGCGACTCCCACACCTGCTCATGTTTTACTCATGCAGATCCTTAGGAATTCAGTGGGAAGTTTGAGAGTATATTATCATGTAATGAATTTAGGAGAAAAAAATACTTACCAAAGTATTTTAAAAACCGACCATCTATGTTTAAATTGATTTTGTTACTTCAATTTAATAAGTTAAATGTTTTTTTATAAATTAGGCGCCTTTTTGAAGAATGTCCTTCCTCTGTTTAAATGATAAATGAGAACTGCTGGTCGCCAGATTCAGTCACCTTGGTGTGGAACAGTATCTCAGTTATCCAAGTCCGAGACCTGGAGAGACCCAGAGACTCGAGACCATCATGTGAGACAAATCGAATTTGGGAGAAAATGCTAATTTCAAATCAAAGTTTCAAATGAAAGTTTATTTAGACAGGACAATGCATATTAAGCTGTTCTTATGCGGAGGCCCCCCCTCGCCCCGTCCAGCCCATATCCGGTGCACACTCACTCCAATATTTACAAAACTAGGTCATTTACAAATCTTAAAAATCTTGTACAAACCAAAGGTCTATATCCTATCCAGTAAAGTTTGCAATTGTAAAATGGAGCGTACGCTCTCCTTTGATTGACAGGTCATCCGGCCATACAAGAGCTTCCTGTCCTCTCATAGCGAATCAGCGCCTGTGTTGGGTCGGGACGAGCACGTCCGGCTTTTGTCACACGATTTTAGAAGAAATGCTAGTTTCCACCCGCAGTCTCCACAGGAAACGTAAAAACAATTCAGTCAAACAAAACAATCAAACAAGGGAACAAACATAAAACATACTGTGGCAGGGTGGAGGAGCAGCCACTCAGTTGATTGGGCACACCTGTGCCCAGTCAGCCTCTCCACCCCGCCTGCCTTCATAAGGAGCAGCTGCAGCTGCTGAAGGTGACAGCACGTGTGTCTTGGGTGAAAGAAGAGAATAAAGAGTTCCTGCACTAAACCCTATGTCCTCTGTCCTGTCGGTCCACCCCCGTAGCACTAGCCTTGCTACACATACATAGTAGCAAAATAGATTGAGCAGCATTTAAAAGCAGTATGGATTGTATCTTAAAGTGACTTGAGTTTAAAGTGACTTGACTTCAAGGCATCATCATTAAATGAGTGTTTGATTCCCATTTTAAAGGTGTTATTTTATTTCCTGACGGTTCGTCCTGCTCAGCTCTAATATCCCGGCACCAGCGGGGATTATGTGTGGATGAATTTTTAATCATATTGACGGTTAAAGATGTTTAATGAATCGTCGCCTTTTGTTGAACCTGTGATGTGAATTAAACTCGTCCTGCAGGTTCTTCACAACAAAAGCTCCTCGTTGGGTTTCAGGCGCTTGGCTCCGTGTCAGATTGATCACCGGCTTCATTAAGACTCATTTAAAAAGCCTCCGTCGCTTATTTAAATAAAGACTTTTACAGCCCGACTGCTTTTAGGGGGGAAGCTTTCCCGCCGGGGACTTCCTGACACCTTTCTCAAAGGTTTGAAGTCTTATTTCATTTGAAAAGTCTTCAGTGGGAAGTGGAACGTTGCCTTCAAGCGGCTGTTTTTGTTCATATTGAGGGTTGTGTTGTGTTCAGGCCCAGTGGGACTTTTGAGCGTCAGTCAGCTTCCAGAAATCTGACACATCCAGCAGAGCCGTCCACTCCGCTATTGATTTCCTTATCAGGGAACAGACGCGCAGGAGATGCCAGGACTGAGCACGCGCACACACACACACACACACACACACACGCAGGCACCCATGCACACACACACACACACACACACACACACACACACACACACACACACACACCGAGGTGCCACTGCCGGGTCTAATTCCTGAGCTGCAATCAGCTTTTGGACGACCCAGGGAGACTAAAACATGTGGCTGTTGCTGGAAAAACTCTCAACACACACACACACACACACACACACACACACACACACACACACACACACACACACACACACACACACACACACACACACACACACACACACACACACACACACACACACACACACACACACACACTATGGTGTCTTTGGGGCTGACAGAGACTCTCCTCCATCACTGCTGCGCCTGACTGAGTCTTATCTGTGATGGACAGAACACACACACACACACACACACAAATCCTCACACACACACATCGTCACACACATCGTCACACACACACACATCGTCACACACAAACATCGTCACACATACACACACACACACACACATCGTCACACACACACATCGTCACACACACACATCGTCACACACACACATCGTCACACATACACATCGTCACACACACACATCGTCACACACACACACACACACACACACACACACACACACACACACACACATCGTCACACACACACACTTAAAAACGGCTCATACTACACTCAAATTCAGCAAATATTCACTCTGCGAGGCTCTGTCTCTAAACACACCGTTTGTGTTTGATGGAACGAAGCTTCCTCGGTCTCTGACCTCCGATCTTTAACCACAACGTTTCCCAGAATACAACGTCCAGTCCTTAACTATCTCATCTTATCTTATCCGCGGCGGTCGTGGCCACGGGCTGCTGGAAAGTGAAGATCAAACACCACTTCCTGTCTGGTCGGAACCTCCAGCAGGTTCTTAAACACGGGCGTAAACACAAACAGCCGAAGCCCTGAAGGAGCCGCCTGATCTACAAGCAACGAGAGGAAACGTCTTTTTGAAGACCCAGCAGCTTCAAATGCTATCAGTCCACTGAATAGGAATGTATCATGTGTAATCAGAGCCTTGAATGGTGTGAGTAGATGAGATACTGTCTACCCGCTAGATTTCTGTCATTATTCTGGGTTGATAATGGCTTTCCCAGCTACTGCTATTGAAAACCAAACCTAGGCTCAGTAGATGTTTTGTCACAGGTAAGGTTCAGGGTGAGGGTTAAGTTAAGGTTAGGTTTAGGGTGAGGGTTAGGTTTGGGGTGAGGGCACCAGAATAGACTCAGCGGTCTAGTTGACAACAACACAGAGCACATTCAAATAGGCAGGTGGTCAAGGCTATTCTGATAAAGAAATTATTTATGAAGGTTACACTGACTCACCAATGGTAGTTGACTCCTCCATAACCCTTGGCCCCGAACAAAATAATCCAGGTAACGTGGGAAACAGGGTAACATTCAAAACTTTGTACATGCTTAGTCCTTTTTTAAAGTTTAGCGCTCATCTCCTTCATGGTAACTGTTAAGGCTGATTTATGGTTCCGTGTTACACCAACGCAGAGCCTACGGTGTAGGCTACGCGGCGATGCGCACGTACGGCGCGCGTCGACGCGTATCCTACGCCGTAGGCTCTGCGTCGATTTAACGCAGAACCATAATTCAGGCTTTCCAGCCAATCAGCGTTGGCTCACAGCCCTGATGCGTTCAGGACAGTTGTAAAGTAAGAATTAGCTACACTGGCCGCACAATGCACATTTTATCGTTATTATAGCCTAGAATTTCCGATTATATATGAACGTATCACACAAAACGGGGCCCTATCATTGGGCCCTATGAGCTTGTGGGCCCCGTGGCGACCGCCCCCTAACACCCTTGCCTCCGCTACAGGTTGATGAGCTACAGATTGATGAGCTACAGATTTGAGCTAGTTGGGGTAAACTCTGCCACAAGTCGACTGGAGGAAAGTTCAGCTTTCCTGAAGCATTCTGGGACATCGCTGGAATGTTGGCGGCAGATTTCCCTGGTCACACCTGGACGAGCGGCGGTGATTAACCCTGATTTCACTTAGCAGATACACGTGTAGCTGCAGGTCACGGCTCGTGGTCACGGCTCGCGGTCACGGCTCGTGGTCACGATGCGTCGCGGTCGCAGACGGGGAGGAAATCAAACGCACATCAGTGGAGGAAATCAAGGACATGGTTACGGAAACGTATTCATGCACGTGTGTGAGCTTCATTTATCTGTTCCCCCGGCGTGAGACATGGCTGACAGCACCTGAGCCTCTCAAACACACACACACACACACACACACACACACGAGGTTAACAGCGTAACTCGCGGCGGAGACGCTGCGGACCGAACGGACCGAACACTGGCTCATTTCCGGTGACGTTTCTGGTTCAGAGAAAAACCTCACAGGACGATGTTTAAGTGAATTATTTTGTATTTAAAAGAACAAAAAAGTCCATCACACGGGTTGTTTCAGGAGGTTGATTCACGCAGAGATGGAGGCGGTTGATCGTCCAAATGAACATATACACATTCAACACATCCAAGTTTGTCGTCCAAATGCATTTTTCTTTCTTTTGTTGAACCGATGATGGGGAGTTTTTCTTGCCACTGTTTGGTTTAAGGCTTTTCTCCCACTAGGGGAGTTTTTACTCGAGGGTCATGTTCTGGGTCTCTGGAAAGCGCTATATAAATAAAATTGAATTGAATCGATGACGTCCACTATCTCCACTATCAAGAACAAAAAACTTCCAACTTTAACACTTTGATTGTTCCACATTTGACCTGTAAAACATTTATTCGGTCAATTTTCATTTAGCAAAAAAGAGCCATAAGAATAATCAGTAAAAAACGATATAGAGATCCAACTAATCCATTATTCCCATGAATTAGTAGGTTATAGTATTCTACAAATGATGTTTAAAGCTCATAAGAAACTTTAACAAAAAGATTTGAAAAAAGAGTAAAGCGTAACTTAAAAGGAACAGAGATCTTCAAAAAAACAAAGAAACCAAAGACTCCAAATCCAACATTGCATCAAAAGAACAATTAAAGCCAGTATGTTGAGCAAATATGATGAAATATGTTTTGTTTGATTGACATACCATCGTCATGAAAGGTTTAAACATTGTTTGTTGTCGTTTGAGTGGTATTAACTGAACTGTAACTTGTATATTTTTATATGTTTTTAGTGGTTTAATTGTTTTTATTGCTTGCTTTGAGCCAGTGACAACGAAATTTCGTTCCACTTGTATTTGGACTTTTGGAATGAAAATAAAGTAAATCTTGATACCTTGATACCTAAACCTAAACTAAATAGGAATGTTTTTTTTTGTTTATTTCGTTGTTTATGGGTGTAAATGGGCAGATTAAATAAGATTATTCTTCTTTCTCCTCCCTTTTATTCAGAATTTAGGAATGTTTCTGTTTATATTAAATTGTTATTTTATTTTAACCAATGAATGAAATAAAGAATAAATGAAATGAAACATTTTATAAATAATGGAGGTGTTTCTGAGGCCGAAGGGCCTGAAGGATGCTGGTGTTTGTGTCCGTCATCACACACACACACACACACACACACACTTCCAAACAGCACCGGTACCTTTGACGATGAGGTCTGCGTAGTTGGAGACGCCCGAGCCTCCGTCCGAGCGGATGACGCAGCGGTAGCGGCTGGTGCTGCGCTGCGACGTGTCGCCCACGCTGACGGTGGCCGAGAAGCGGCGGTGGTTGACGACCCGGGTCACCATCAGCGCCGTGTCCTTCCCGTTCCACTGCTGCGAGGCCAAAGAGGAAAACCGTCAGACTCAACCTCAGCTTCTCCTTTTCCCTTCCTCTCTTCTCCATTTCCATTTTTATTTATTATAAGTATCTCATAGCTATCATTTTTGTCCATCGTTCCTGTAGTTTCTTGTGCTGGCCCCTTTTTTTCTCTTTTGTACATGTTTGCAGGCTTGAGCTTCAGGAGCTGCGTGCTGGCCTGCGGTCCCCCCCCCCCCCCACCCCCCCCCCCCACCCCCGGTCATACCACTACTGCTGCTTCCACCTGCATGCGCCCCCCCTCTGGTCATCCCGCTGCTGCTTCCACCTGCCTGCTGTGTGCTGCTGACGTCCCACTGTTTGGCTTAAGGTTTTTCTCCCACTAGGGGAGTTTTTACCTGCCATTGTTTATGTAATAATTGCTCGGGGGGTTATGTTCTGGGTCTCTGGGAAGCGACTAGAGACAACATTTGTTGTATTAGACGCTATACAAATAAAATTTAATTGAATTGAATTGATCAAACAAAACTTCCGGAGCAGCAGGTTTTGGGTCCAACTCCATCCGAGGGGTCACGTCCCACCGCTGGAGTTTCACCCAGATCCTTTAGTAGAGGAAGTTAAGGATGGAGGAGGACCGGAGACAATGAAACATGTCCTAACTGTAAAGGCAGGGCGTCCTTTTGGTTTCCTTCAAATTTTATTTGTATTTAAAGGTTTATTTAGATGAAAACTTTACTCCTGCGTGCATTTGTTTGTTTGCTCCTGAAGACGTGACATTTCAGGGCGTATACAGGTTTGACCAACGTAAAATTAAGACTTTTTAAAACCACTTTCAGACTAAAAAGACACTTTGAACAAAAATGTCCAGAGAAACTGGAATTTTTGAGCCATTTGTAGCTAAATTTCCATTTACAGGTTTGACCAAGTTAAATTTAAGACTTTTTAATACCATTTTCAAACTAAATTTAAAAGCAAAAAGACAGTTACACACTTTGAACAAAAATGTCCAGAGAAAATGGAATTTTTGAGCCATTTGTGACTAAATTTCCATTTACATTTCCATTTGACCAAGTTAAGTTTAAGACTTTTTAAAACCATTTTCAAACTAAATTTAAGACCAAAGAGACCCTTGAACCCTGTTCCCCTGTTCTGTACGAACCTGCAGCCACAGCTTGTCGTGCTGGGACCACTTCCCGCCCGCCGTGCACTGGAACGTGGCGTTCTGGCCCACGTTCACCTCCACGTTCTGCAGGCGCAGGAAGTGCGGCGCCTTCCCTGCAACACAAGCAGAAGTTACTCCGTCAGCGGCTCATCAGACAAGGATTTATAGGTAATTCTGAATAATTAAAGCGCAGAGTTTCACCAGCTTTGTTCAGTCTCTGGGGAAACATTCCTAGCATAAGTTAACTCTCCTTGAACGTGTCCCCCGGCAGCCGGAGCTGAACGTTAAACTCATGTCGGAAACTCATGTTTTAATAAGCGACAGCACCGGAGGAAGATGTAAACACCAACAAACTAAAGTCCTAAATGATTTACAGGTTTCACGGGTCGGAAACTTGACTCTGATCTGCCGTCTGGAGGGAGGTGGAGACCACACGCCGATCATTTAGCAACAATAATCTCCCCCGCGACTTTCACGTGAAGGTTGCTTCAAAAAGCCTTCGGAGAATCAGACGGACGATTGACTTCAGCTTCATCAGATAATTGCAGCAGATATATAAAGTGTTTGGTTTAAAGTGACACGCGTGTAAAAACATTATGTGGCAGGGTGGAGGAGCTGCAGCCACTCAGGTGATGGGTCACAGGTGCGGCCCATCAACCTGAGTGGCTGCAGCTCCTCCACCCTGCCACACATTAGTTCTGACTTCATCTGCAGGAATAATAGCGAGCTGTCATGTCTCCTGGTTTCTGCTCTGGTTTTGACCTTTCGACCTCATGCAGCTCCAGTTTAAGCCCCGCACCCATTTCTTGTCTACATGCCGTCAATAAACAGTATTTCACTGTATTTTTTGTTGGTGTTTTGTTGGTGTTGCTGCCGAACTGGCAGAAATCCGATCCGTACTTCCAAAACAAAGTCGGCTCGGCAGCAGCTACAACCCATAGCTACAAGTGTTAATTTATTTACCTTAAAATGGTTAAGCGGTGTACTCAGGGCTGGTAAAAGAGAGAATCTCAGGAACACATTTCATCCGAAAACAAATGGCTGTTGGGCCACAGTCGTATGTGATGATGAACTCATGTGAAATGTGTGATTATGTGAACAGTTAAGGCTTTGGATGAGCTTTCAGGCCCAATGTTGGGCCTCCGACTGAGACAAGGCTAAAGTTTTATGACACCTGGGCGCATGGCTTGGAGAAGAAAGGAATCTGGAAAAACTCCAAAACCCAACAGGGGGTCTGTAGTCCGCTGAGGGGGCGGAGTCAGGAAAAGGTGCCTAGGAGAGGATGCGCGTAAAGCCTGTGGGCGCCGTTTTACGTCAGGCAGTGGATAAATAGAGGTGGCTCCCCTAAAATCCTGGCTTCCCGACAACGTCTCCGTCTCCAGTGGACCTCCGTCCCCGACTCTGCTCTGCCCCGAGCTCAGCCCCGGGGCGCCCCGCCAGCTGACTCGTGCGACCCGTGCACTCATCAGTGGTAAACAGATTTCCCTGCAGCATCCCGACACCGGGACCGGGCCCCCGGCCCCGGCTGCAAGAGAAGCCGCAAGAGGTCGTGAGCACTGGTAAAGGGAGATCGCCCGGCTCTGCAACACTGCCTGTTTTCTTTTTGTCCTCAGAGTCAGACGGAGGGAAAAGACGGGAGCCGCCTCTGCCGAACAGTAGGAGCCTTAAACCAGCGCCCTCGGAAACCGGGACTGGCTTGAGAGTTCTAACGCCCCCCAGGACGGCACTGACCCCCCAATCCAATCCACAGTAAGAGGCTTTAGCCCCGTTGAGCTGGGCGGGTGATTTCAACCCCGACCCAAACTCCCGAGTGGAAAACCGTAGAACGATACCGTAGGGTACCGGCAGTAAGAAATCACACCTGTTTTTATTTCCACAGCTGCTGGCGTGGTCATCTGCAGTGCTGTTTGCTTATTTTCATGTGACGCGCCGACGGTCCCTCAGGCAAACCGGCGGTCGTCAGAATGTATTCTACTGTGATCATTCTTCTATTCCTTCTCACTTCTTTTTTTTCGGAGACAGGCACTCGTCAATCCATTCATCCATCGTTAGCCCTCCCTGGA
Organism: Cololabis saira; assembly: GCF_033807715.1. NCBI lineage: Eukaryota > Metazoa > Chordata > Actinopteri > Beloniformes > Belonidae > Cololabis > Cololabis saira. The sequence continues at coordinate 3,610,498 of NC_084594.1, read as the reverse complement.
GATCAAAGTTTACCGTGAACATGCCTAATTAATTGTTAACAAAATAAAAAATTAAACTTTAACACGAGCTAATTTTTTGCCACCTGTAACCGTCAAAAAATATGTAACAGTTGGTTGTTGTCATGGATACATTGTTGCTTTCCTGACGTCGAATGATATGCTGTGATAAGGCTTTAGAATAGTATATCCATCCATGTTCCGCCCCTTATCCGGAACCGGTTCGCGGGGGCAGCAGTCTCAACAGAGATGCCCAGACCTCCTTCACCCCAGACACTTCCTCCATCTCTTCCTCCATCTCTTCCTCCAGCTGTTCCGAGGGGAGTCCGAGACGTTCCCAGGCCAGCCAAGAGACATAGTCTCTCCAGCGTGTCCTGGGTCTTACCCGGGGACAATAGTATATTTAGAATGGTATATGCTCAATATACCACAGTTAACAACCAATCACATTGCAGGATTTCACCTTTCCGTTTTCTAATGGTATTTTTATGTCTCAGAGAGACCAGGGAGAGGGATCATGGGGCAGTCGATGTGGCTCTTTGCAGTAACACAGTAACCAATTGTGGCTCTTAGCCTCCAACTGGTTGGCCATCCCTGGTGTAGAGGGATAGAGGCATGGGCGGCTCACTCATGGGGATAGACGGAAGAGTGGAGGAAATGTAAGGTCTGGATTTGGACCCTAGTGGTCAGTGTGGTTTTTTCTTATTTGTTTTCCGTTTCAGAATTTGAGTTCCAGTTTTAATCACGTGACCAACGGTTGAGTGGATCAATGTTATGCAACCTTTGAACACAGAAGCTGTAAAGATAAAATAATCAGTGACGTGAAAAAACTGGTTCCAGCCTGAGTCTGCATCACTGTCAACACTTGTGAGGACATGCAAGAAACAAGTCTGGTAAAGTGAGTCACACACACAGGAATTTGCATGAAGCTCCGCCCAATCTAACTCCACCAGGAAACCAGTCGGTCTTGATTCCTGACTGACGACGACGCCCTCAGACATAAGAAATCCTCAGAAGTGAAAGTAACTGACAGTCTGAACCGCCAGCGTCGCTCGGAGAGAACATGGCCTCTAGTTCAGAGGAAAACCTCTCATGTCCTGTTTGCCAGGACATTTTCAAAGACCCGGTCCTCCTGTCGTGTAGCCACAGCTTCTGCCGGGCCTGCATCCAGTCGTGGTGGGCGGAGAAGGAAACACGACCGTGTCCGTGCTGCCAGAAGACGTTGTCAAAGACCGACCCTCCTCGCAACCTGGCACTGAAGAACCTCTGCGAGGCCTTTCTGCAGGACGAGGAGCGGCGGGCGGCAGCAGGGTCCAAGCACATGTGCAGCCTGCACGCTGAGAAGCTCAAGATCTTCTGTCTGGACCACCAGGAGCTGATCTGCTTGGTCTGCCGGGACTCCAGGACTCACAGCAACCACAGCTTCAGACCGATCAACGAGGTGGCCCAGGACCTCCGCCAGGATCTGCAGAAAGGCCTGACACCCCTCCGGGAGAAGCTGAGACTCTTCCAGCAGATGAGGTGGTACTGCATCCACACGGCAGAATACCTCCCGGTCCAGGCCCGGGACACCGAGGAAGAGATCCGGCAGCAGTTTCAGAAGCTTCACCAGTTCCTGGAAGAGGAAGAGGAGGACAGGGTGGAGGCGCTGAGGGAAGAGGAGGAGCAGAAGAGTCGGGCGATGAAGGAGAAGGTGGAGGCTCTGACCCGGGACATGGACGCTCTTTCAGACACGATCAAAGCGACGGAGAAGGAGATGAGAGCCGAAGACGTCTTGCTGCTGCTAAACCACAAGGTGGCGACCGGGAGGGTCAGGCAGGGCCCGGTTCTGCAGGACCCGGTGCCGGTTACAGGGGCTTTGATAGATGTGGACAAACATCTGGGCAACCTGACCTTCAACATCTGGAATAAGATGAAGGACAGAGTGCGCTACAGTCACATGATCCTGGATCCAAACACTGCCGACCCAGAGCTCTTCGTGTCGGACGACCTACTGACCATCAAATCCGGGGGGTTTCGACAGCTGCCGAGCAACCCGGAGAGGACCAGGTTCCCCCGCAGCGTCCGGGGCTCCGAGGTGGTGAAGTCAGGGATTCACAAGTGGGTAGTGGATGTTGAAGGCAACGCTGACTGGGAGGTGGGAATGCTGGAAGCCGGCGGCCCGGGTGACGACCCAGCGAAGCCGCGGCGGTGGAGGATTTCACTCAAGGACGGTAGATTCACGGCATTGGCTGGATCGGGCTCAGAGCAAGACCTGAAGGGGGAGGCACCCCAGAAGATCGAGGTTCAACTGAAGTTCAATGAGGGGGAACTGTTGTTCCACGATCTTGAAACAAAGGCAGTCTTGCAGACCTTCAAGCACACGTTCACGGGCGCGCTGTTTCCTTACATGTACACTCGGGGCTCAGACCCACTGAAGATCCTGCCATACAATCTTACCGTCAAGATAACGATTTAGGCGGATCTGGACATGGTGGTGGGATCACACCCTGAACCCTGAGACAAGTCAACATCCCCTGGTAGGTCTTATCATCGTCCGCCTCGTTTGCATTTGACATTCTTGTGGACTTGTGGACTCTGACTGGGACTCGTTCAGCTCCAGCGTGTCTCAGTGTTTCATTTCCAGATTAAAATGTTGGCTGATCTGTGAATGTGAATCCAGGAATGCCGTCTCAGGACCACGATGCTTCTGGATGATGATCTAACAGTAACTCAGTGTTGTTGATAATGATGATTGATCATGTGACTGGTGACGAGATCTTGGTTTCAGATAAATATTGATGACTGGTGTTTGAGAAACAAGCAAAGCCACTCTATGTAGAAATACCACGTCTGACGTCATGGGGGCAGCAATCATGAGACGAAGTTGTGTTACAAGACAGGTCAGACCAGACGAGAGCTCAAAAAGCCTGTTTCCTTGTTTTCTCATTTTCTTGTTTCCTCGTTTCTTTGTTTTCTTCGTTTGCGCCACGTTGGAAGTGAGAGAAAGAACAGGTCTGGGAGGATGATTGGGACACGCCCACCTTGCGCCAATCCCAGACCTGTTTTAGCTTAGCTGACCTGGCTGGTTGCCATGGAAACACCGTAACTGGGAGAGCTACCCTGGGACTAGGGTTGGGTTGCAGTCGGGTCCACCTCCAGGTAGCTGATTGGCTGGAAGTGTCTTGGGATGATCGGCTGATTGATCCCTACTAACTATCCATCCATACATTTTCTTCCTCTTATCCGTTCCCGGGTCGCGGGGGCAGCAGCCTCAGCAGAGATGCCCAGACTCCCTTCACCCCAGACACTTCCTCCAACTCTTCCTCCAGCTCTTCCAGGGGAGTCTGAGGCGTTCCCAGGTCAGCCGAGAGACATAGTCTCTCCAGCGTGTCCTGGGTCTTCCCCGGGGTCTCCTCCCGGTGGGACATGCCTGGAACACCTCCCTAGGGAGGAGGGACATGCCTGGAACACCTCCCTAGGGAGGATCCAGGAGAATCCGGTACAGATGTCCAAGCCACCTCAGCTGACTCCTCTCAATGTGAAGGAGCAGCGGCTCGACTCCGAGCTCCTCCCGGGTGACCGAACTCCTCACCCTATCTCTAAGGGAGCGTCCAGCCACCCTGCGGAGGAAACTCATCTCGGCCGCTTGTATCCGCGATCTTGTCCTTTCGGTCACTACCCAAAGTTCGTGACCATAGGTGAGGGTAGGGGCGTAGATTGACCGGTAAATCGAGAGCTTCGCCTTTCGACTCAGCTCCTTCTTCACTACGACGGTCCGGTACATCGACCGCATAACTACGGACGCTGCACCGATCCGTCTGTCAAGAAGACTCGTGAACAAGATCCCGAGATACTTGAACTCCTCCACCTGAGGCAGGACTTCTCCACCCACCCGGAGAAGGCACGCCACCCTTTCCCGGTGGAGAACCATGACCTCGGTTTTGGAGGTGCTGATTCTCATCCCTGCCGCGTCGCACTCGGCCTCAAACTGCCCCAGCACATGCTGAAGGTCCTGGTCCGATGAAGCCAACAGGACAACATCATCTGCAAAAAGCAGAGATGAATTCCTGTGGTTCCCAAACCGGATCCCCTCCGGCCCCTGGCTGCGCCTAGAAATCCTGTTCATGCAACTCACTAGTAGATCTAGATGTCCCCTACCTGGTCAGATGTGGTACTGCTACAAGAAGTTGGTGGTTGAGGGAAATAAAATAAAAATATAGATTTTTAAAACATTTTTAAACATAAAAGATGTATGCACTTTTAAAACTGCCATAATAATATAATTTGCCTTTAATATAATTAACTTATTTTGTAAAGTGAAATTCACTTTGACTTAGGGATATATATATATATATATATATATATATATATATATATATATATATATATATATATATATATATATATATATATATATATATATATATATATATATAAATGCATATATATTTGGTATTTGGAGCCAATTGTTTTTGCAGTGATTTATAAAAGGTTGTGGATGAAATAAAATAAATGGAAACATCTTGATCAGGAGTATGTTGATTATCTTCAACTATCCAGATAACAACAATAACAACTGATAACTGACTTCACATGTGTTTATAGCTCAATTGTAACTAAGACAATTTCTTTAAACACGCATCATTATTTTTTTTGTAGCAATCCACCTGTTTTATGTGTCACAGTCTACAGGTTACCCAAGCCTCCTTCCTGTTTTATTCAAGAGTTTTCAGAATTTTTAACATCAATATATTCCGAATACAATACCATTTTAAACTCTTATTTATTTTAATGGTTTTATTATTTTACTTAGGATCTTTTTTAGTGATGGAAACCTTTTTCAAACACAGCTCGGCTATATTGTGAATGAGGCCGCTACCTCAGTATACTTCTGACTTTAAAATAAATAGCTAAATAAGCTATCTAAAATATATTAATATACAAAATATATATCATATGTAGTATATTAATATTAAAATATCTAAAAGTACACCAATTTATTTAGATTTACTGGTCACATTAGGTGTATTTGCGCAATGTATCGGTATCGGAAAGGAAATCGGTTGTGCAGGGTCAAGCATTATCTCTCTCACACACGCACGCACGCACGCACGCACGCACACACGCACACACACACACACACACTTACGGCAGGGATGCGCCAGCACTCGAATGTCATCGATGGCGATGAAACCCGGATGTCCCTGGACGGAAACGGCTTCAAAGATGACCTGAGAACAGAGAGAAGAAAGAAGGTCTGAGTTTCTACTGGACCTCAACGGAACCACAGGAAGATTCTACGACTCAGAGATTATTCCTTTTTCACTTCATCCCTTCTGTCTCCACCCTCCATATGCTGTCGCTCTTCCTCCCTTTTCTACTTCCTCGTCCTCTTTGCCATCCTTTACCTCTCCATCCATCTCTCTTCCCACCCTTCCTTTACCTCTGTGCACTAAGACTCCTCCTTTGGTTCTTCTCCACCTCCCTCCCCACATTTCCTTCCCAGAGATCTCTCTCTCCGCTTGCTGCAACTTCTGGCGCGAGCAAGACGTCTACAGGTTTCACCAAGGTAAATTTAAGACCTTTTAAAACCATTTTCAAACCAAATTTAAGACCAAAAAGACAAGTCACTAGGAAATCCAGCACTGAGGTCGAGGTTGCCAGATCTGGCTGACCGTTTCCAGCCCAGACTTGATATAAAACCCGCCAAAATAAAGAAAAACCAGCCCAGATCAAACATTATCTATGTTAAAACCATAAATTATTAAATGCATAATAGCTTTCAAGATTTCAAGCTTCAAAAAACCACTAAGCAGCCCCAAAAAAGTTCAGGCTCCAAACAAAGACTATGATTAAATCGAGTAGATTAAAGCAAATGAAATATCAGTGAGTTTATTGTGTAAGTTTCTACTTTTCTTTGCATTAATGGAAACCTTTTTTGTTAATAATTTCTCCTAAATATTTAGTAAAAACCAGGAAAAGCAGCCCAAATATATATTTTTCAGCCCAATTGGGCTGAAACTTGCCCAATCTGGCAACGCAGATTTAGAACCTCCACAGGAGATTCCTGTCAAAACGATGAAATACACTTTTAAATTATGACTGGATACATTCCCTCTAAAATTAAGACCCTTGGATTGAGATTTAAGACAAATTAAGACATTTAAAGGCCTTATTCTAGCAAAAATGTAATTTGAGACTTTTTAAAGACCCGCGGCCGCCCTGCCGAGAAAGAAAAAACTTTTGATGATAACATTTCTATTACTTCTTTATAATACGTCTGCGTTTTAATCTTCTGAAAACCTTTGTACCAAAGTCACTTCGTAAAGACAAAAATGAGCTGTTTCAATTTGAAAATGCTTTTGCTTCGTGACTTTTCTACAGAGTGAAAGGATTTCCATGTTTTCAGGAACATTAAATGGAGAGAAATATAAATATCTGACGGCCTTTAATGTCCCGACTCTTTACCAACACTGAAACAATTTAAAAGAGAGTCGGCCGTCGCCGGCGGTGTCCTCTGCGCTTTCATATGACAATGTTTTGTCCTTTCAGTGAAGGGAAATGTCGTCACTCGGCGGGAGGTGACGTGTAATTAGAGACGGAGGTGTGGAAGCATTTCATTCTTCGGCTCTCCATTGTGCCTGGAATGTGTGTCTGCCAGGCGGGGGGGCCTTCATGCACCGAGCAGCGCTCCGTCATTAGGTAAAGCAGAGCTACCTCACTAAAACAACGCAGCAGGCGAACGCCTCTGTGCCTTTATCACACACAAACTCTGAAGGTCATTAAAGCAACAGTTTAAATAACTGTATTAAACTCAGAGTAAAACTAATGCATTAATATGCAGGATTGGCTCAGATTTGTGAAGCCCTGAACTGTTTTTTTTTTTTTTAAATGCCTGGCTTCCTGTTTGGTTTCAGCCATGGCGCCAAGAGACTTTTCTTTAAGTTGTGACATGATACAGGTGTGTACCGATTTCCGTGCATGTACGTCAAACCGTATTGTGGGGCTTGAGGCACAAAGTTTTTTCCAGGACCAATCAGATGAAGGGGTGGGCGCGCTTTTTGGCGTATAGCGTCGCCACGGTAACACTTTTGAAAGAGAAAAGTAATGCGCGTAGTCGCAGGATGGAGGCGCATATTTTGATGTATAACACACCTGGGTGCACGTTACGGTTCGGGCTCTGAACCGGCTGAAGAAATCGCATAAATTTCGCCAAAATGACACGATTAATTCAAAATGGCCAACTTCCTGTTGGGTTTCAGCCATGGCACCAAGAGACTTTTCTTTAAGTTGCGACATGATACAGGTGTGTACCGATTTTCGTGCATGTACGTCAAACCGTATTGTGGGGCTTGAGGCACAAAGTTTTCTAGGGGGCGCTGTTGAGCCATTAGGCCATGCCCATTAATGCAAACCATTAAATATAAAATTTATCACCAGGCCTGGCTTGGTGCAAAATTTGGTGACTTTTGGGCCCTGAAAAAGCCCTGAACTGTTTAACGGTTTATCCGTCCATCTCCAGGTCATCTGGTAGGTTTATCAGGTAAAGCTGCTACGGACTATTTTGTGGCAGGTTTGTACCTAAAACTTGGGACTAGATTAGCATATTTACAGATGAAGGAAGAAGCCCATGATTATTATAATTCTTTCATCTCTTGCATTGTCCAGTTAGGTGAATTCACCTCATCCTCAGCCCCTCTCACCTTTGGGATCCCTCAAGGCTCCATCCTTGGACCAATTCTTTTTACTTTTTTTTTTTTTTTTTACCTCATTAGAAGGACTTTTATTATACGATGAGTTGTAACTTAAAATGTACAAAAACATACATCAAAATCTTTGCCATGCTCAGTTTGATTTATACAGTTGTCACAAGTTCTAGATCATAACACATAAAAACAATGTTTTTGAAAATCTTCCCATATAAATTTAAGGAAAGGGTAAGCTTTATTTTAGAAAAAACAACAATTTTCACCTGTTTCAAGTAGATTTTCACTTGAAATAAGTAGAAAAATCTGCCAGTGGGAAAAGATTTATCTTCTTATTACAAGCAAAAAAAACTTGTTCAACTGGCAGATTTTTCTACTTATTTTAAGTGAAAATCTACTTGAAACAGGTGAAAATTGTTGTTTTTTCCAGTGATGAGTCTTGTTTTAAGTGTAATGAGATTTATTTTTACTAAAATGAGACATTTTAACTAGAAATAAGACAAATATTCTTGTTAAGATTGTGAGTTTTTGCAGTGATCCATGTTACTTATCCTGTGAAGGACAGAGTCATATTGATAAGTTCAGAAAAGTGTTTTTTATTGCTGTGTTTTGATGTATTTGATGTAAGCCCAGTGGATATTTAAAGCTTACAGAAGGCTGCATTTAACTGCTGCTATGTCATTCCTGCAGTATTTCTGCAGCTGTTTTGGTCAGTGCTATTATTTGTAATATATTATATTATTTGTAATCAGCACAAATTATCTGTCCCCATGTGATCAAATCCACCATCCCCCTGATTTCTTTTTACAACTCGAGTACTACATATATATAAATACACGGTGCTGGTGTGTGTGTGCGGTACCTGGTAGGAGTTGGGCCAGAACGTAGAGATGGCCAGCTCCGCCTTCACCCAGCCCTCGGTGACGGTGTCCGAGGCGTTCCACACCGGGTTTCCCTGGGCTCCTCCGTTCACCTGCAGGCCAGAGAAACCAGTCAGAAACTCAAGCAGACGCTGTCAGCCTGTCGCTAACGCGGCAGCCGTCCCCGGTCGCTAACGCGGCGGCCGTCCTGGGCCGCAGGCCGCCGTCCTCCGTCATTCATCACGACAGTTCCTCGATGACAAATCTTTATCAAACGTCATCTTCTAATCATCAACGTCTCCTGATGGGTTTTTTCCTCCTTATTTCTCCGTCAACTGACTCAGCTTCACTACTTCTGTAGCGTTTCATTCGCCTCACTCCATCACGTCCAGATCCTCATCAGTGTCTTTATGTCATGTCTCATTTATTCATCCCTTTCATCCACCGCTACATTCATCCACTTTTTCTCCTCTCTAGTCACTCCTTTCATCTCTCCATCCATCATTCACAGCTTCCTCTCAAAATCCCGGCCAGACGCCCGTCGCTGCCTCCACAGAATGCAAATGGCTCAAGGCATTCAGCTTCTTCTTCTTTATTTGGGTTAAGAAAAGAAAAAAAAACCTTAAACGCTCTCAGCGCATCAGGAAAAATGTTTATGGACAATGACTGGCAGCTAAATACATAAACAATGTACACAGGAAGATGTGCAGGGACAATGTCCACATTTCTGAATACAGTTCAGACACATTGTTGTCTCGTTTGAGGCTAATTATGAGTGGATTCATTGAGTCCAAAAACACGTTTGACTGTTGGCGACTAGTGTTATTTCTGTCAGCCTGTTTCAGGTTTAGTTTGAGTCTAGTCTTTGGGTCCAGCTATCATTTTAGTTTTTATTAGTTTTTGTCACGACTGGTGTGGTGAGGACCCAGATGCAGGAGAGAGAGTGGGAGGCCGGAGTTCAACAAAAAAGGGTTTATTCCAAAGAAAAGGCAAGGACCAAAAACCAAAGCGCTGCTTAGCAGGATCAAAACACGCAGAAACAGGGAGCAAAAAACTGGAGCAAAAACAGGCAGGACACATGGAGGAAAACACAGTACGGAACCACAAGGAGCAAGGGAATGACAAGACCAGATATACACAGGGGGTAACGAGACACAGGTGCAGACAATCAGGGCAGATGGGACACAGGCGGGGCAAAACAGAAACTCAAAGACTGGGGGGCATGTCAAACCCTGACAGTTTTAGTCACGTTCATTCTCCTTTTAGTCGTGTCAAGTTTCAGTCGACTAAACGTCTGAGCATTTTACTCTGATTTTAGTCAGAATTGTCCAGGACCCTTTTAGTATAGTTTTAGTCAAAGATTGTATTTAGTCAAACCCATTTTACAATTCAAACAAGGTTATCCTAATATTATAATATTGTTACCTTATAGAATCCAGAATACATTCATTCCAGATACAGAAGACTCTCATTTGAGTTTATAACGTATTTATTTTTCTGTATTTATTCCCGTTTTTTTCTTTTTCGATGACACATTCGGTTTTCTTTTCCATGTCTATGTAGGAAAGTGGATCCAAAGATGGATCTTCTTCTTCTCCCTGCTGCAGCACAGCGACTGAACCAGAGAAAACTACTTAAAACATGGATATTATGGATTTTGTTTGGACTTTGTATGGACTTTGTTAGAATATTCCGTCTAGTTTTGGTCAACGAAAATGAAGACACATTTTAGCAGAGTTTTTATTTTGTAATCTACATTTTAGTCTTGTTTTTATTCGTCCATGATATTGAATTATACATTTAATTATCGTTATCTAAGGATCAGTGACCCACTATGTCTCTCTGCACTGGCTTCCAGTTGCAGCATCAGGTTCAAAGCTCTGCTTCTGGCTACCAAACAATTAGCCAAACGGCTCCTGCCTACCTTCACTCCTTCATCCAGAGCTACAGTCCCTTTAGTAGCTGTAGCAGCAGTAGGAGTAGTCGTAGCAGAAGTAGTAGCATTAGCAGGAGCATTAGCAGTAGAAATAGCAGTAGTAGTAGTAGTAGTAGTAGTAGTAGTAGCATTAGCAGTAGTAATAGCAGTAGTAGTAGCATTAGCAGTAACAGTAGCACTACCAGTAGTAGTAGCATCAGAGACTGGTGTTTATTTCTTTTGTCCGCAGTTACAGAATTAAGGCACTAAATAAAGCCAGTTTCCTATGATCGACAATCTAACGAGTAGTTCAGCTTCACATGTAAGAAAACTCTGTTCTTCTTTTCTGTTGCTCCTGTTATTACTGTACGTTTATTTGAGTGCGAGCAATGTTTACGTCCAAATGAGAGCGGTTGCTCTCAGGAATAATTTAAAAGAAACTACAGAAATATCTTGTTATCTCCAACACCAGGACGTCTTATCAGAGGGAACGGCAACATTAGTCATTGATTAAAAAGCACTACCTTTAAATGCACCTTAAAAGCACCAACATGTTGGGTTACTAAAGAGAGTATATGCTGCGTGTTTGTTTCCTCACTCGTCAGTCATTCTTAGTCCACGTTTCCACACAGCCGGGTATTTACAAAAACGGATATTTCCCCCTCTACGTTTTGAAAAATACCATCATTTCCAGGAACCTGCATAAATATCTGTTAAGGTGCTATGAGCAGCCAAACCTACAGGGGGCAGTGTAACGAGAAGATAAAGTCATGCTAGCCAATCAGAAACCTGGAAAAAAACATCAACAAATGACACGAGTAACTTCCAGTTACTTCCAAGATGAACGAGAGTCTTTGGTTTGGAGTGACAGAGAAGTGGAGTTACTTTTAAGTGTGACTTTAGAATATAAAACAGGTAAAATACAAGAAAATATTGAACTAATTGTAACCACAGGTGTCACTCATGATGCTGGTGACGTTTCTGTCTCATAATGTGACGTTCTGAAGCCTAAATGTCCGTTTCTCTCCGTTTACAAGCAAACGTGAAGACGGAGGTTTTGAAAATCTCCACTTTGGCCGGAGTTTTCAGAAATGATGGTTTTTGGAGACTTTGAGCTTCATTTTTGTGTAAACGAATGGCAAAACGCATGAAAACACCACCGTTTTTGCTACGTGGAAACGGGGCCTCAGTCTCACGCACTCACTCTCTCAGTCTGAGTGTCATGGTAAACTTCCTCCCAGAGGTGCGCTGATTTGTTTACTAAGCTTGCCACCCGTCCCTTAAAATACGGAATTGTTCCGTAATGGGAATTAAAAGTTGCGTTCCGTATTGAACCAATACGGACATATATTATGCTCTTATTTATTGATGTCATAATATACAGGTGGAGGTCGGAAAATGTGAATATATTGCAAAACTTAATTCGTAGTAAATTCAACTTAAGTTGAAAAAAATATATTATTTCCCACTACATGCAAAGTGAGATATTTCAAGCCTTTATTTGTTATAATTTTGGTGATTATGGCTCACAGTTTATGAAAACCCCAAATAAAAAATCTCAAAAAATTAGAATATTTTATGAAATCAATAAAGAATTAAATCATCAAAATTATAAAAAATAAAGATTTAAAATATCTTGCTTTGCATGTAATGAGACTATGTAATATGTTAATTTCACCTTTTAAGTTGAATTATTGAAATAAATTAACTTTTACACCATATTCTAATTTTCCGACCTTCACCTGTAGCTTATTCTACATCTGGGCTGATGTGGACGTACAGTCATGCAAGTTCAATGCTATTAAAGCACTTTAAAACAAAGCATTTTGTTTTTTCATAGAGAATCAATACATTTCTAAGCAGTCTAGAAGTTTTGGGGATGTCCCTTTTTTTGGCTCCTGCGCTGCTGAAAACGAGGCGTCCCTTATTTCTATTTCTGAAAGGTGGAAACCCTAGTGTTTACCTGTTCAGTCTATGAGTCTCTCACACTCTCTCTCTCTCTCTCTCTCACACACACACACACACACACACACACACACACACACACACACACACACACACTCTCACACTCACACTCTCACCTTGATGTAAACGTTGAGCGTTCCGGGACTAGCTCCGTCCCGGCTGGACAGCGAGTACAGGAAGTCGATGCAGTGTGTGTCGTTCTCCTTCAGCGTGGGCATGTACAGGTGAGCCTTCTGGCCCGACGCTCGGCCCGACGCGTTCACCACCATGAAGGAACCTGCAGAAACAAAAACCACGGTCAACCAGCTGCTTCACGGAGATTACACTACGGCACAGTGTCATGAAACATTGGTGTTGTAGAAAAACTGGAACTGAACATTTTGTCCAAGTTACGAGTCACTGGTCACTCGAACACGACATTTGCACACTTTCCCATATGATTGCGACTTCTTTTTCTTTTAAAGGAGCTTGAGGCTGTTTTTTTTATTTGCAAAATGTGCTGCAATTCGGTCCCGATTTTCCCGCGCTGTCCTGCAGATGTGACGTCACATGATGCTGCATGTGCGTTCTCCCCGTTCTCCCGTGCCGGCTTCACTGTTGGCTGCAGTACCCCCAACGGCCGTCGTGGTGAAGGGTGGCGCTAGAGAGTCTCATTTCTTAAAAGGAGCCTCAAGCTCCTTTAAATCTCTTTTTGTTAAACACAAAACAGAGTTACATACTTGGCTTAAGACAGATTTTTTTTTGTCTTTCCCCATTTTTACATTTCCAATTACCCCCCACCCCTCAGAACCTTTGTGCGTTTTCCTGTATAGTCAATCAGCAATAAAACATTTGTGTCACTAAGTCACTAAGAAATCCAGCGCTGAGGTCGAGGTTGCCAGATCTGCCTGACAGTTTCCAGCCCAGACTTGTTGTAAAACCCGCCAAAATAAAGAAAAACCAGCCCAGATCAAACATTCTCTATGTTAAAACTTATTAAATGCATAACACATTTCAAGCTTCAAAAAACCACTAAGTAGCCCCAAAAAAGTTCAGGCTCCAAACAAAGACTACAATTAAATTGAGTAGATTAAAGCAAATTAAATATCAGTGAGTTTATTGTGTACGTTTCTACTTTTCTTTGCATTAATGGAAACTTTTTTGTTAATAATTTCTCCTAAATATTTAGTAAAAACCAGGAAAAGCAGCACAAATATATATTTCGTTCGTTCGTCATTTATACACACATATACATCTTACACCAAAAAAAGGGATACAAAAATAAAAGTTATAGTGACAAATAAAAATACTACCGTTAAAGAGTAACAAAACAACCATAACAAATGTATATGCATATATGTACACATATTCCTTTTTTTTCATTTTTTTTTATTTCTTATTTTTTTATTTATGTATTTATTTTTTCATTTATTTTTTTTTATTTTTTTTTTCTCTTTTTTTTATTTTCTTATTTCATTTTTTTTATTTACACATAATCCTACCATACAGAGAAGAAAAAAAAGAATGCTAACACGAATAATGTTGATTCCGACTTTTTCCGCAAATAGAAATGTTGCACCAGACTTTCATGCAAACGCGTCGTCTGTATCAGTGATGAATGGAATCTGTGATCTGGTAGTGAAGGGACAGTTGACGGAGTCGGGACACTGACAGCTGAGAATGAAGCGCTCACAGCCGTTAATGTTGACATTTATCTCCAGAGAAACGGGAAAGACTTAATACGACTCAGTAGATCAATGAGCAGAAGACAGATTTTTCTTCTGCTCGCCAAAAAAACATACATTGATCAAGAACTTAAGTCTTATTTCTCACTGTTAGGAGGAAAATATGCTCATGCCAAGAGGTCCGGATTGTTAATCAACTCTGAGCTTGTAATATGACCTTCCCTTCCCTTAACCTATGAATGATGCTGAATGATGCTGTGGTTCAAACCACACCCACTGCACACCCACTCCACATCTACTTCCTGATTGTACAAACTCTAACTCTACACCTACCGTACTTTGTGTATCTAATAAATAAACCCTGCAGGGTGCAGACAGGTTGTAGTTTACAGCTACTGTGCTACCCTTGCAAGAAATAAGTCAAGTCTCAGCCTCTTTCTTCAGATCACTGAGTGTTGTCTCTCCAACACTCACAAATAGCGTTTTACAAACTTTATCATTTTTAATAAACATGAGAAAGAACAAAAACCTGCAAAATCCTGGAGAAAACCTACGCAGGTACAAGTAGAAAATGCCAAAGCCGCTCAGGAAGACACAGCTGACACTTGAACAGGACTGCACTACTTTTATTTTCATTCCAATGTATATACTGTATATATTTTGTAATTATATATCTGTATTTTTTACCTAATCCTTCTTTCGCTGCATGTGTGTGTTGTTTGTATTGCTGCTGCACAAAGCCAATTTCCCCACTGAGGGAGGAATAAAGGACAATCTAATCTAATCTAATCTATTTATATTGAATTGAATTGAATACCTGATCTGACCGGTCCCTTTTTGATAGGATGGGGTGTAAAGGGTTTTTAACTAACCATTCTGCAAATGGAAAAGCACCATGTGTGCAAACACAGAGTTCAAGTTTTAAAAGTATTGGGTGGTTGTGGTGTGGTCCTCCAGTCCCCCCACTTCCTTCCTGTTTTTTTTTTATTGAATTTTTGGCACGACAAACATTAACAGTATAAATGCACTTATGAATTATAATGCCTAGGTAAAGGACATTAACAAAGATAGTCTTAAAACAAAGAAACGCACACAAACAACAACACATCAACAGTACGCCTTATCTAAGTTACATACAGATCGACCAGATGATACAGTGAAATCCTCATAACCAGAATATTCGCCATATAAATGCTCCTCATGTTTCTAACTAGACCGTGTCTTATCTTCACATCCATCCAGCAGGGTGAAAACAAGTCACACAACTAGGAGAAAAAACATAACTCTGGAACCGCAGGGAAATCAAGCCTCTTAATATATGAGAAAAAAGGGGGCCATGTTGTGTCAAATTCTTCTGTGCAGCCTTATTTTTTCCAACTTTATACAGTTTAAAATAGATTTGATCAAGAGACATGAGTAGGAGCTGCAGACGATTTCCATCCAAGTAAAATTAATCGTCTTGCTAATAAAGTAACTGTTGGGGTCGCCCATATGCTCATGTGAACTCTGAACTTATAAAATGTATGAACATTTTGTGAATGTGTAAATTCAACTTTGAAACTGCTCAGCTGAAAATCGGCTGTAATGTGCCTCCAAAAATGGCCGCCTGGCCATGAACTACAACCCCCAGCATGCCTTGCGTGGGGGGGGGTGGCGCCTACAAGCGGCGCGCATCCAATCGCAATGGGGCACCAATGACGTCACCGCAGCGCGCGGAGGATCAAAACGCTGCGCTGCTCGTTCATCTGTCTCTTTTTCCTTCATTCAACTGGCGGGTCAGCACGTCTTTCTGGCTCCGGGCCAAAGGGACCACGACCTTCCCCCCCCCAAAGGGGGGGATAAGAGGAGAGGTCTGCAACGTGGTCTGGCCGGAGGATCAGCGATGACCCGCGGCGCAGACAGCGGCGCTGCATCTCTCTCTCTCCTTTTCCTCTCTCTTCCGATCAGCCTCTCTTCCTGAACAGCAGGACCTTTGGCTCCGGGCCAAGGTCCCATCTTCCTTTCTCCCCCCGGCTGGGGGGAGGTGTAAGGCCCCCCCCATTGGATCGGGCCGCTCCGTTGGACCTGCAGCCCGTTGAAGCCGCAGTGCGCGGAGCCGCTTCCATCAGCTCTCGGTCTCAACTTTTCATCCGGAGCTCCGAGTCCTGCTTCACGTGTCCCCGGTCCCTGGGAGCTGGAAAGGGGGGGGAAGCCGCTTCGAAGCTCGGCCCGGCCCAGGGTGAGACCCCGTTTCCTCTTTCCTAAGTTCTCTCTCCGTCTGAGTTTCTCTGAAAGGACCTGTGGACAGCCTGCCCCGCGCAGAACCGAGACGCATCCCGCCGCCCCGTCCCGAGACCACGCGCTCACTCAGCCCGACGGGCACCCGCACTCTGAAGAAGTGGACCGGCCCCGCGCGCACCCGAGACGACGTGATAGCCTCCGGACCGGGGGGGGAGCGCCGGCTGCTTCAGCTGTACCCCCGTCCTCTCGTGATTCCAGAGTCAGGAGGAGGAGCGGGAGAGGCGGGAGGACTCTTGGATCGGACTCCGACCAAAGACCCGACAGGAACCCCTGATCGGCACCCGGAGACCCGAGGAGGCGTGAGGTTTTGAGACCTGGGTGTATGAGTTTAACTGGGAGTGTTACAGAGCTAAATCTGTGTTCAGAGCTGAGATTACATCAGCATCATTATCATGACTGTTGTCATTAATTTTTTAGTCACTACTTTCTGCTAGTCATTCATGTTTTAAAGCGCTGTTTTCTGCCGTAGTCACGTTTAAAACACCGGGAGTAACATCCGGTCTAGATCTGCACGTGGCGTGGTTACAGTCCCGCCATCTTTAAAATACCCCGGCTTCTTTAAACGCCGCAGCCATGTTTTAAACCGTACATGTTCGTGATATCATTTTTATTATTGCTTTGATTTCTTTTTCCCATTCCATGCATTTAACTTTCATTTCATTTTTATTGATTGTTGTTTTCCTAGTTAATTAATTGTTTTATAATACTTAAGTTCTGCCATCAGGTTTATTTGGGGTGTTGCGTTTATCATCTTTTGACACCTATATGTAAATAAATCCTGATTGATTTTTAATGAGTGGTTGTTGTTATTTCATACAAGATTTGGTCACAAATTGATTTGTTTAAAGCAGAACCTAGTGTTCGGATCTCACACCTTCAACTGTTATCCTGTAAGTGATAGTAGGATTTGCTGTTATGCAGGATAATTCAAATCATATGAGACTGATTTTCTGCTGTTTAGTTATCATTTTCCCCCAGAGTAAGGCCCCGGGGGTGGTGCCCGGACGAGAATTATTATCATTTTGATAATACAATTTGACAAATAGTCCACTTTATTAATTATTAATAATTCTTTAATAGAATTATCATTAGCCTTCGATAACTGGACAGCCAAGCTACCTGAGTTGCACAACAGTAACAAAGGGGTGAAAGTTCCCCAAACAGTGCAATGATGGTCTGGTTCAATGTGCATATTACTTATTTCTGACAGTGTGTTAAAAATGTCTTTCTAAAAACCAGCCAATGATGGGCAACTCCAAAACACATGTAGGTGATTTGCAGGGGACTGGGCACATTTTAGATCCGCCAGTATTTGTTGTAAACGTTCAGATCCCACTAAGCAGGATCTTCAGTCTTAAAGGAAAAGACCGGATCTCAGTCATGAATGAAGAATCTCTTCAGGAACGGTGGCTCACCACCACCACCACCCTGCTAAATGCAACATAACAGGACTGGGGATCCATTCAAATGTCAAGAATCAATTCAATTCCGATATTGATTTGGGTTAGTGTTAATAAAACAGTTTTTTCAGTTGTTGCATGAATGATATGACTGTAGTTCTGCAACATATTAATACTAGTATTATATTGAGATTCAACAGCAAGTATTGCAGCTAATAAAGCTGTAAGGACCAATCAGCTCCCAGAATGCTGATAGAACTGAAACAGAAACATTGTGGGTCAGAATTACCAAACAGATCCAGGGAGGAAACAGAGACGGATGAAATCAGTTTGATTCTTTACCACATTTCGTTGTAGTTTTTTCCATTTTCGGTCTATTTCGGTTTTTCATTTTTGAGAATTTGTGTTTTAGCATTTTATGCAAACGTAACCCCAAGACAGTATATAAAGTAATGAAATATAGACAATTTATGCAATTATAACTGAAAACTTTAATGTTTTCATACTTTTAAACATATTTAAAGGCAAAAACATGGCATCAGTTATTCTGGTGTCCAACAAAACATTCCTTTTTTGGGCATAAACAAAAAAATATCAAAAGTTGTAATGTAATAATGAAAAAAAAAATTTATCTTTAGACATATGAATCGATTTAGAATCGGAAAATCGTTTTTTTTTCAACGCAGACCTACTACATAACGCAGTATTCATCAGCGAGCGTCGGGGCCGTGGCTGCTTCCACCTCCTGCAGCTTCAGGCCCCTCAGGTTCCCGGGGCCGTAGATCACCGTCCTAATGTATCGACACCCGGAGGATCCGAGCCCACGCGTAAAACACCTTTTCTCTGACAGCTCTGGGTTTGAGTGTGTTTTAGTCTGTGCTTTATGGGACAGGATGGAGCTTTTATGGACGGCCCGGCTGCGTTTGGCTCAACGCCACCGGCTACAGCAGAGTTACAAGTGACAGGGAGGGAATCAGGAATACAGATCAGGGAGGAGAAACCGGGGGTTTGTGTTTGTGTTTTAATCCTTTAAAGCTTTGAGAGGGGAAGAGTAACACGGCCTCTACAGGTTTGACCAAGTTACATTTAGTAAAATTTGACTTTTTAATACCATTTTCAAACAAAAAGGTGCAAAGGTGGGTAGTAACGAGTTACATTTACTCCGTTACATTTACTTGAGTAAGTTTGGGGAAATGTTGTAATTTTAGGAGTAGTTTTGAATAACTATACTTTGTACTTTTACTTGAGTAGATTTGTGAAGAAGAAACTGTTCCTCTTACTCCACTACATTAGGCTACGTTGAGCTGTTACTTTTCTTTTATCCCTTTTATCCGTGTACGCGTCAATCTCATGACATCACTGGGTGATTCTTTGGGAAAAATGTTTGTTTTTGCATGTTTTGTCACATTTACACAGACTCAAACACACACAGAGTTTCTATGAGTTCATGTTTGTTCTAGTTCTGCCTGGTTAAAAAAGAAAAGTACAAAGGCTGGAAATTTTGTGCTACTTGTGCTTAATTATTATTTTTTTATTCTGTTATTATTTCATTTATTTTATTATTTATTAAAGTACTTGAATTATTTTTATTTAATTATTATTTTTTATTTTTTATTAATTTAAATTTATTTTATCATTGTATTGATTTAATTTGCCTGAAGATGATTATTTTGTACTTTTGTCTGTTTGAATGGTTGTGTTAAAAAAATAAATCATTCGTTACTCAACAGTTACTCAGTACTTGAGTAGTTTTTTCACCAAGTACTTTTTTACTTTTACTCAAGTAAATATTTGGATGACTACTTTTTACTTCTACTTGAGTCATATTATTCTGAAGTAACAGTACTTTTACTTGAGTACAATACTTGGCCCCTCTACCCATCTCTGCTCAGATCTGGGGAATAGATGAATACATGAATCAAGCAGAGTCTTGACGCAGCAGACAGAGGTGTTACGATGTTAAGATGCATATAGATCAATATACTACTCATAATAAAGGCACATATCAACACAAAAACCTATTTTCACAAAGTGAATGTGTCAAAACTAAAAAAAGTCCCGCTGTCGTCGATCAAACACTCGCGTTTCAAACACAACAACATCTCACACGTCGCTTCGCAGCTCTAAGGTCAGACAAGAGGAATCTGTTAACGTGAGAAAAACTGATGAATCTGTCTGCCGTCTCTGCACGCACGCACGCACGCACGCACGCACGCACGCACGCACGCACGCACGCACGCACGCACGCACGCACGCACGCACGCACGCACGCACGCACGCACGCACGCACGCACGCACGCACGCACGCACGCACGCACGCACGCACGCACGCACGCACGCACGCACGCACGCACCACACACACACACACACACACACACACACACACACACACACACACACACACACACACACACACACGCACACACACACAAACATGGAAATAACTGGGTCAGCTCAGCAGCAAACACTCCGGAGAGTTGCAGGTTTGACGGCTGTTTGTGAATCTGTCAGCAACAACGAGCAGCCGAGGCTCCGGGCTGCCGACGTGCCTTTGAGCAGAGCGTTACTCCCCAGAGATCTGCAGCCTGATGTCACGTTGCGTTGTTTTACTTCGATCAGGTTCAGGCGCTCGCGTTAGGAAACGAAGCCTCATCACGGTGGTGCTGATCAGCGTTGCCACGGTAACCGGCGGGATGCTTCCTGACGGACACTGGGCTCGTCTGGTTCTGAAAAGTTAGTCTCCAGTTCTTGTGCTGCTCTGTCAAAGGTTTATTCCCAAGACTGAACTGTAAAAGTTGACAGTTGAAACTTGATTGTCTGATACTGAAAAACTTTTTTCTTTTTTTTTTAACCTGTTAACAGAAGCTAAAGTGCCAGTGGAAAATGATTCCTACCGAAAACAACTTCCAGTCACCATATAAAGCTTCCTTTCAAGATTACTGTACTGACAGGAATCAGCAGGAGAGACCACGTCTCTCCAGTGTTAGCGTCGCTCCATTGGTTACCCGTAAAATTCAGAATTTAAAATGTTATTACTTGCGTATAAAGCCCAAAACGGCTTAGCCCCGCAGTATTTACAAGACCTGATAGTGCCTTATGTTCCTGGCAGAGCTCTCCGTTCTCAGAGTGCAGGTTTACTCGTAGTTCCTAGAGTATCTAAATGTAGATTTGGAGGGCGGGCGTTCTGCTATCAGGCACCACTACTATGGAATTGAATTGAATTGAATTAGACTTTTTTATGTGATAAAAATATGTAATTTAGTGTGAATGAGTGCCCTGTTTCATCAAAATATGTAATTTTTTAACACATTTAAACTGCATTTTTAAAATCTTTTGTAATTTTGTTCAGGAGAGATTTTTGTTTGGACTGTTTTTTCATAATCACGCAAGGAATCCTGGTCTTTTGAGTCCAGGACGTTCTTATAAACACGGAACTTTTCATTTTCTCCCGTTCAAATCCAATTACTCGGGTCGCGGTGGGGCGGGGCTGATCTCCGCAATTTGAAGCCTTGTATAATAATTGTAAAGGTTGCTACTTCGCGGATTTCACCTATCACGGGTTCTTTTTGGAACGTAACACCCGCAAAAACGAGGGATTACTGACTGTGTTTCCATGCATCAATAACCCTTTTAAAACCTGAATATTAGCAATAACCCGGTTACACGGCCATGTAAACACCAATAACCCCTTTGAATAACCCGAATTTGCTCATATTCCGGTTTTTAAAAACCCGACTATGAGCCCTGGGTTACTCCTTTTAAAACCTGAATATTGGGTCATGTAAACGCCAAACGGAATATCCCCATCAAACGGAACAGGAATCTGTTTTCTGCACATGCTCTGTTCACAACGAATCCTGGTCTTTTGAGTCCAGGAAGTTCTTATAAACACGGAGAAACCAAGACCAGGAGGAGACTAATCACTTCATAAATGTAATGAAGGATATGAACATTTCTGCATTTGTAGACGGTAGAAAGTACCGGGATAGAAGATTTACAAGAAGGTGAGAGAAAAGTTGAAGCAGCATTTGTTTTGAATTTGGATACAGGAAGAAGAAGCAGAAATGACGGGAATTGCGTCATGACGTTCTCCGTGCGTCGCTGGTTTGATCCAGATATCCCCAATGATTAATCACCATGTAAACGGAATATTCCGAATGTTTCAGTAACCGGAATATTAGCAATAACCCGAATTTTGACTGAATGTAAACGTATTATAGACAGTTCTGCGTCTCGGCGGCTGCTCATAAAGGTTTGGTCCAAATGTCGAGACAATTTCAGGACAAAAGCTGATAAAAACTTTTCAGATTTAAATCATGGGTGTCATTAAACATGAGAGACATGGAGCATCACGCCATCAGAGGAAGGGAGGAGGAGAGAGGAGGAGAGAGGAGGAGAGAGGAGGAGAGAGGAGGAAGGGAGGAGGAGAGAGGAGGAGAGAGGAGGAGAAAGAGGAGGAGGAGAGCCGGACTCGGCAGCATCAGCTGCCGCGCAGACGCGACTCTTTTTGGATGAAAAATCACTCTGTTGATGGCAGAAATGACTCATCTTCATCATCATCACCATCCTCGTTATGAAATTCATGGCACTGGAGTGAGATACGAATATCCCTCGGCCCATTTCCCCCCCCCCCGGAACCATGTGCTGTGTGTCCTGGATGGGTAATGGCCCTGCAACCCTCGCCCTGCACACGCACATCCAAGCTGCGTCACATTAGAGCATACAAGCATTTATAATAGTACATATATGTAAAACAAGTATACATTCCAACAAAAGGTAGTTTGGTCTTTTCAGTTTTATCAACACTAAAACGTGATGAGGGCGCCGCAATTCGTCCCATTTTAATTGCAACTACAATTTTAGCTCCCGGCAATTAAGAAAGGCGCCATAATCACGATCAAATATGTCATTTCTGTCGTCTGCCTCGTTACCTCAGTGGTTTTTACTCTTCACATGTAATAAAAAACAAATAGAGTTTTGTTCCAGCAGCTCTATCAGCATTCAGTCTGTTGACTAATTAAATTAAATTAAATTAAATGTAATTTCATCTCGTCTGGAATTTAAATTTACAGAGTAAATTCAGACACTTTAAAGTTTGATAAATGAAACATGCTTTAAAACTCAGAGGATAACAACTTCATCATTTCATCATAAAAAACTGGAATAGGATTATTTTTCCACAATAAATCTATCAAAAGTATAATAATTAGGCCTGTGTTGAAAAAATTGATTCTCCGATTCTAAATCGATTCTCAAATTAATTCCTAAAAATCGATTTGTTTGTCTCAAGATCGATTTTTTTTTCTTCATCATTACATTACAACTTTTGGTATTTTTTTGTTTATGCTCAAAAAAGGAATGTTTTGTTGGACACTGGACATTGTTGATTTGCTCAAACACAGCACTGGCAAACCCGAACTTTTTGTTATCGGTTTATCAGAGCTTTTCTTAATATTATCGAATTTATTGATATGACGTCATAATTCCTGGAATCAGCCCGATAAATATCGGATCTATATTTATTGTGCACCTTTAATTATTTTGTCAAATAATTGCTACAAATAAATTAGTATAATGTTTTTTTTTTTTTTTTTTTTTTTACGTATTTGATAAAAACTTCTCATTATTAGCAAGTTGTTGCTTTTTCTTCACTAAATACCTGGATGATCTTTCAGAAGTTTCTCTTAGGGCTGGAATAAACGTGCAGTTTGTCTGACTGTGGCGTCCGTTCGGTGCGTCCAGAGCATTTACGCGTGTACACGTGATACCGGAGGCCTCCACTAGGGGGCAGAGCGCAACTTCATTCAGAAAATACAAGGAAACTGTTGGAAGCGACAGTTATCATTTTATAATATCCATCCATCCATCCATCTTCTTCCGCTTATCCGTTCCCGGGTCGCGGGGGCAGCAGCCTCAGCAGAGATGCCCAAACTTCCTTCACCCCAGACACTTCCTCCATCTCTTCCTCTAGCTCTTCCGAGGGGAGTCCGAGAAGTTCCCAGGCTTTTAGAGAGACATAGTTTCTCCAGCGTGTCCTGGGTCTTCCCCGGGGTCTCCTCCCAGAGGGACATGCCTGGAACATCTCCCTAGGGAGGCATCCAGGAGGATCAGGTACAGATGCCCAAGCCACCTCAGCTGACTCCTCTCAATGTGGAGGAGTAGCGGCTCGACTCCGAGCTCCTCCCGGGTGACCGAACTCCTCACCCTATCTCTAAGGGAGCGTCCAGCCACCCTGCAGAGGAAACTCATCTCGGCCGCTTGTATCCGCGATCTTGTCCTTTCGGTCACTACCCAAAGTTCATGACCATAGGTGAGGGTAGGGGCGTAGATTGACCGGTAAATCGAGAGCTTCTTCTTTCGACTCATCTCCCTCTTCACCACGACGGTCCGGTACATCGACCGCATAACTGCGGACGCTGCACCGATCCGTCTGTCAATCTCAAGCTCCATCGCTCCCTCACTCGTGAACAAGACCCCGAGATACTTGAACTCCTCCACCTGAGGCAGGACTTCTCCACCCACCCGGAGAAGGCGTGCCACCCTTTCCTGATGGAGAATTTTGAGGTGCTGATTCTCATCCCTGCCGCGTCACACTCTGCCTCAAACCGCCCCAGCACATGCTGAAGGTCCCGGTCCGATGAAGCCAACAGGACAACGTCATCCGCAAAGAGCAAAGTTTTATAATATCGAGCACTTAAAAACTTGCAAACCATTTTTTCTTTAGTCGGCGGAGAATAAAGGTACGACCAACAAGCCGTGACCGAAGTTTGGGACCTCAGAAGATTCTGGGGTAGACGTGGATTTTTATCAAATATTATTTCAATTCCATGATTAAATGTGTCTTGCTTTTGCAGCGTGCCATCAGATGTTACTGTCTCTTGTCACAGCCCTGTCCTCCTCCTCCTCTTCTTCCTCCTCCTCCTCCATCTCTCCATCCTGCAGTAATCTGATAAGTGGCAAGTCAATAATTGAAGTGCCATTAACGGGGCAATGGGCTAAAACCACGACTGCAAACAAATCCGTCATCTGTCTGAGGACGTGCACTTCCCTTCCTTCCTCTGTTTTACTCCCCTAACCCCCCCCATCCACCCCCCCTTCACTTTTAACTCTCTCTCTGCACCATCAGTGGCTTGTAAACACGACACCTCACCATTAGAGGGAAATTTACTTTCAATTTGAGCCAAAAGAAAAAGCTTTTAAGGCATCAAAATCTAATTCATTTACTTCTATTACAGCAAATGGAGCGGGACGGCGTGTCTGAGTGTTGGGGGGGGTGTTAGTGCGTTTGTTTGTGCGAGCTCGGGGAGTTTGGTCACCGTCCACAAACCTCGTAAATAGCTCCCGTATTGCTTTTACATTGGTTTACATTGTGGTCGGCCGGCTCTCTTCATTTGTGCTAAACACCGGCGCTAAACGCCGACGCGGCGCCCCAACCTGAGGAAACCTCGTCTACAAACACCAGCTTCTTTTTTACAAACCGAGGGGATAAAAAAGTAATTTTAATGCGAGCTACATCTCCAACAAAAGAGCATAAAACAGTCTTAACATCCCGGTTAATGAGAGGAACTCTTGACAGCGTAATCTGCACAAGTGTTTGAGATGGAGACATTAAAGCGGAGACTAAAACGCCCTTTAACAGATCAATTACATCCAGATTTCCTGTTGAAACAAGACGTTGATGTGAGACGTGACTACACTGTGCTCAAATGGCTCCCCGGGGTCTTTTCTCAAAGCATGCTGGGCCTTTTCTTTCGCTATTTTTTTTATTTTGCAGCTCTTAAATCTCTCTTTCATTCTCCTTATCGGTGCTTTGTGTCTGTCGCCGTTTGGATGAAGATGCTCAGAGCTCTGAGATCTGACACATCTGAGAGCTCGGTGCACATGTGTAATCCCGACGCCACGGAGACGCCATATTAGCCACGAAGAGACGACTCGTGTCCACGTCCTGGAAACGTCCATCAAGCTTGTACTAAAGCCTTTCCAGTCAAATAATAGAGTTTGTTTCCATTGTAAAGGCTATGGAGGGAATGCACATGACGTCACAGATGCAACTTCACAGCGGGTTTCGCCCAATGAGTGTCAGAAAGACTGAGTGTCAGAAAGACTGAGTGTCAGAAAGACTGAGTGTCAGAAAGACTGAGTGGCGGTGGAGGGAGGCTAAAGACGTAGCTTGGATACTTCACAATTGTGCCAGACACCAGCGTGTGAAGATGATACGAGTGAAAGACGGGGAAAGAGTTGTATCAGACCTCCAGGAATGACCCTGGTGGTCTTGTTGTCTCTCTCTTCTCAAACACAACATAATACACATTTATTCACACACACACTACAGAACATCACACACTTACCAAACTGCACCCATCACTGTCTTGTCTTTTCTTTTCTACCCTTTCACGTTCCACTTTTGGTGATCTTATCTCTAAAATGGGAAAGAGCTGTTGTGCGATCGACTGTACTCATCGATTTAGCAAGAAATCAGAGTTATTGTTTTACAGACTGATTTTTTACAGACGTTTTAAATATCAGGAAACTGGATTCCAAATATTAATGTCCATGGACCACTGGTTCTTGGGGTAACTGTACCAAATATTAATGTCCATGGACCACTGGTTCTTGGTAACTGTACCAAATATTAATGTCCATGGACCACTGGTTCTTGGGGTAACTGTACCAAATATTAATGTCCATGGACCACTGGTTCTTGGTAACTGTACCAAATATTAATGTCCATGGACCACTGGTTCTTGGTAACTGTACCAAATATTAATGTCCATGGACCACTGGTTCTTGGTAACTGTACCAAATATTAATGTCCATGGACCACTGGTTCTTGGTAACTGTACCAAATATTAATGTCCATGGACCACTGGTTCTTGGAGTAACTGTACCAAATATTAATGTCCATGGACCACTGGTTCTTGGTAACTGTACAGCTCACTGTCAAGTCCAACTGATGCTAATTTAAGCCCATAATCGTCTGTTGTCCCGTCTTTTCCACAGTTTCCCCTACTAGTTGCAGCTGTTTTTGCCACTCAGTAAGGGGGCTGGTCCAGTGGGGAAGTGATGTCAATGCATACCCTCTATTACAATGTTATTGTTCAGACACCTTCTTTAAAGGTCGAAGGGATTGGCATAAAAGACAGAAAATGTAGAAAAAAACATGTAAGGAAATCATTACAGAGACATAATAAGTTTTCACCCAGAGGGAAGTTTTTTGGGGGACTCACAGTTGGTCGGTATAAACTGTAACACTTTTGACTGAGAAAAGTAATGCGTGTCGTCGCAGGATGGAGACGCACATTTTGATGTATTACACACCTGGGTGCACGTTACGGTTCGGGCGAAAGAAGAAACGGCCGAAGAAATGTCATAAATTGCGCCAAAATTACACGATTAATTCAAAATGGCCGACTTCCTGTTCGGTTTTGGCCATGTCGCCAAGAGACTTTTCTTTAAGTACCGATTTTCGTGCATGTACGTCAAACCGTATTGTGGGGCTTGAGACACAAAGTTTTCTAGGGGGCGCTGTTGAGCCATTAGGCCACGCCCATTAATGCAAACCATTAAATATAAAATTTTTCACCAAGCCTGACTTGGTGCAAAATTTGGTGACTTTTGGGGCACGTTAAGGGGGAAAAAAGGCCCTCCTTTTGTCGGAAAAAAAAAAAATTCCTACGGATACGATAGGGCCTTCGCACTGTCAAAGCTCGGGCCCTAATTAGAGAGTTTCATTTTTAAATTTTGCATTGTATTTACCCTTGTAACAAGTTCATTTCTAGGTTTGCATTTCTAGGTTTGCTGATTTGTTTCATGTTTGCCCATCGTCAACTGTACTTGGAGGAACATGGAAAAATGTATCTGTGATAAAACTGGACAGTTAATCACAATCACACCCAAAGATATTATCTCCAAATCTGAATGTGACGACAAACCGATATGCTTTAAACAAATCTTATGCTTCTAATGGGTACATTTCATATCCATAAGATGAAGTTCTGCAAGTCCCTTCCAAACTTTGATATATTTACAGTGGAAATAAACTTTAGAGCTAATGTCAAATAAGAAAAGTAAACGAACACTGCTGTACGTTAATAGCTTACTTTCAGTAACTCCAGAATAAGGAGATATTTTGTGCCTTATTTTATTTTAATTTATGTTATCTTTTGTTTTTATATTTGTATCATCCAATTGTTAATATCATCCACTGAGAAAGATACAAACTTCTCAGTTACTCAACTCTTCTTCCCTGCAGAAACGGAGCAGGTTCGTTTCCAGGAGCTGCTGTTTTAGCGATCAGCGATCAATACACTTGTTTATATGTAGAATACCAATGTGGTTGTTGTGAGCAGGTGAACAGATTAGGGCGTTATTATGGTCTGTAATGAGCGTGTCTGAAGAAACCGACCAGAAGCTGCTGTAATCCTTCCCTAATAAGGCGGCGGGGACAAGCCGATCGGCGTTATTGATCGGGCCTTCGGGGACGACCTCTACGTCTCTACTTAGACAGGTTGATCAATAGTGAGGCTTCGAGGCACGCGCACACACACACACACGCACACACGCACACACGCACACACGCACACACACACACACACACACACACACACACACACACACACGGACACGGGGAGTAAATCGCGCTGCTACATTCGACACATGGGAACTCTAAATCCCAAAAGCCGTTGCCGTCATGAGGTCGACCTGTAGGAGATGGAAGGACGAGCATGTGACCCCTGACAACGCAGGTGTGTGTGCGTGTGCGTGTGCGCGTGCGCGTGCGCGTGTGCGTGTGTGTGTGTGTGTGTGAGTGACGGGGACGCTGGAAGGATCAAGCACATTTCCATCCAGCGAAGCATCTTTTAATTCATTTCATCTTTCATATTTATATATACGGAAGAGTATTAGGGCCAGGCAGGAGAGAAATAAAAATAATATTTTAGAGGAGGAAGATTTTTTTTAAATTATGCACTTTGAGAAAAAAGTTGAAATGTTGAGAAAAAAGTCAAAATTTTGTGAATAAAGTCGAAATGTCGAGAAAAAAGTCGAAATGTCGAGAAAAAAGTCGAAATGTCGAGAAAAAAAGTCGAAATATCGAGGAAAAAAGTCGAAATGTCAAGATTAATGTTGGAGTAAAATATCGAGAAAAAAGTCAAAATTTTGAGAAAAAGTCGAAATGTCGAGAAAAAAGTTGAAATGTCGAGAAAAAAGTCGAAATGTCGAGAAAAAAAGTTGAAATGTCGAGAAAAAAGTTGAAATGTCGAGAAAAAAATCAAAATATCGAGAAAAAAGTCGAAATGCAGAGAAAAAAGTCAAAATTGTGTGAATAAAGTTGAAAAGTTGAGAAAAAAGGCGAAATTTCGACTTTATTCTTGAAATTGTATTTCAACATTATTCTCGACATTTCTTTTTTCTCAAAGTGCAAAATAAAAAAAAAATCTTTCCCTCTCAAATATTTTTTGTCCTGCCACTCAGTGTGAGTAAGGAGGCTGGTCCAGTGGGGAAGTGACGTCAACGTTGACCCTCTATTGTTTGACATGGTTCCTATTCTAGAGTGCTGCACATGCGAACGGGCAACGCATTAGTTTTCACATAAACAGAGTGTGAATAGCTTGATATTTGAACCCTGGTGCAAATAGTCACTCTGTAATTGTATTGACTTGGTTTTCCTGGGCGTCTCTGGAGCCCGGAGATAATTAGCGGTGGCCAGCGGCGTGTGTGGCGTGTGTGGCGTCTCCGCCGTAGATCCTGCAGGGAATCACGTGTGTGTGTTTATGTGCACGCAACAATAGGTGTCAACGTGGCACTTTTCCAGTGTGAGTTAACGCTGACGGACGACTCCTGGGCCGCCTTAAGCAA
Organism: Cololabis saira; assembly: GCF_033807715.1. Classification (NCBI taxonomy): domain Eukaryota; kingdom Metazoa; phylum Chordata; class Actinopteri; order Beloniformes; family Belonidae; genus Cololabis; species Cololabis saira. The sequence continues at coordinate 3,580,872 of NC_084594.1, read as the reverse complement.
ACGTGACAAGCAGTAATAAAATTAAATATTGTTTCCTGCAGCACGGATTTACGACGCGGCGAATTAAATGTCACTTTCCCGTCGGGACGTTGATTTACAAACGCAGATGAAGAACACCTACGTGCACACACTCTGCCGGTGGCGGGAAGGAAGCTGAGGAGGACTAGAAATATAAATAATATGAAAAAATACAAATATAATAAACAAAATAACTGCAAAAACCAACGGCACATTATCAGATTATGGTCTGTATCAGCTCCTACATTTGATGTTTTCTTGTCATAACTCAAAAAACATGTTTTTTATCGGTTAGCAGAAGCTAAAGTCCCACTGGAAAATGGTTCCTACTGAAAACAAGTGTTTTTTTTTTAGTTCCACCCGGTTTCCTTTAGTGATTAGACTTTTTTATGTTATAAAAATAAGTAATTTAGTGTGAAACAGTGCCCTGTTTTATTCAAATATGTTATTATTAACACATTTGGATAGTATGCAGTAAGTAAGAGTAAACAGGCCTTTTTATTTTGTACAATTTTATTCTATATTTTTATGTTGCTGTGCAAAACTGTGTTTAATAAACTATATTATTAAGGATTTTTTATATTTATTTGATACATTATGGTTTTTATTAATCAAATAATCGTTAAAATAATCGTTAAAATAATCGTTGAATTACTTGTTAGTTTAGTCGACTAATCGATAAAATAATCGCCCGATTAATCATTTTATATTATATTTATTATATATATCGTTTACCATCGACCGCATCGCTCCAAAACACTTTCCACTCAGAACAGATAAACTTTTTATTACTTTTTATTTGTGTGTGTGTGTGTGCGCGCGTGTGAGTGTGTGTGTGTGCGTGTGCGCGTGTGAGTGTGTGTGTGTACGCGCACGCGCACGTGCGCGTGCGTATGCGTGCGTGCGTGCGCGCGTGTGAGTGTGTGTGTGTGCGTGTGCGCGCACGTGCGCGTGCGTGTGCGTATGCGTGTGTGTGTGTGTGTGTGTGTGTGTGTGTGTGCGTGCGTGCGTGTGCGTTTACTCCATCCTCTCCCAGCTTGGCTCCTCAAATGAGGCTTGAGGAGGAACTAACGGAGATGGGGGATGTATGGAAACGCAGAAGTCATTAAAAAGCCAATTACCTGCCGGTTCAGCGCGGCGGCGCGAGATCAGGGACCGGCGGGGAGCAGAACCGCTGAAATAAACCCAACAAACAGCTCCACCTGAAATATAAACCCAACTAACGGCTCTACCTGGACGAGGGAGGCCGTGTGTTTACGTAGGCGGATCGTTGTGTCTGTTTGTGAGGTTTATCAACTTCTAAACGGGTAATTTGTGCCACCGTGAGTTTCTCTCCGGTCCCGTATCACCCGGTTCCTGCTGTCTGGTGGAACCGGCCCAAAGTCGCCCCCGAGGCCCGTCATGGTCGTCTCCGGCAACAACTGCATGTTGGGTTTGAAAACCGCGCAAAGTTATGGATTTAAGTTGCAGCCATAGTTGCAGCTAAAGAACAAGACTATAATAGTTAGTCTCAAATATAGCTTGGTGGTAGATATGCTGCTATAGGCCTATGCTGCAGGGGGGACCGACATGATCCGCTGGGCGGTGCCTCTCACCCTTCTTCTCCTCTCCTCTTCTTCTCTTCTCCATTTCCATTTTTATTTATTATAAATAGCTCGTTTTTGTCCATCGTTCCTGTAGTTTCTTGTGCTGGCCCCCCTTTTTTCTCTTTTGTGCATGTTTGCAGGCCGGAGCCTCAGGAGCTGCGTGCTGGCCTGCAGTCCCCCCCCCCCCCCCGGTCATCCCGTTGCTGCTTCCACCTGCCTGCCAATTATTTTTATGTTCGATTAATAAAAACCATAATGTATCAATTAAATATAAAAAAAACTTAATAATATAGTTTATTAAACCCAGTTTGAACAGAAAAATAAAAATATAGAATAAAATTATATAAAATAAAAAGGCTAGCCTGTTTAGTCTTAGAGTCCAACAAAAATCTCTCCTGTACAAGATTTAAAAAATCTAGTGGAATGTGTATTATCCAAATGTGTTAAAATAACATATTTAGATAAAACAGGGCACTGTTTACCAGTAAATTACATATATTTATAACACAAAAGAAAAGTCCAACCATGTGTGTCATCAAAAGGGAATTACGCAACATGGGAACCTTTCTATGGGGGATGGAACTTAAAATAAACTGTTGTTTTCAGTAGGAATCATTTTCCGGTGGCACTTTAGCTTCTGATAACTGATAATAAAAAAAAAAAAAAAATGTTTTTCGTAACTTTTGACCAGAAAACATCAAATGTAGGAGCCGATACAGACCATAGTTTGATCAGGTGACGTTATTTTTTACAATTATTTTGATTATTTTTATGAATGTCCCACCCACGAGAGACGAAGGGGGCGGGGCTTCAGATGCTCCAACATGCTGGTCTGGTATCAACTCCCAAAGGTGTTTGGGACTAAATTTAAACTATTCATAGACTTTTGATGACTTAGGGCTATTTTTGGGGGGCTTTTTGCAGAACTTTGTTGGGCTGGTTGTTTGGATGTCATAGTGCATATTTTTTTAAAAGAGCAGCTCTCTCTGAGATCCAAAAATTCAGACCCGAACGTGTTGTCTCTCTGATGATGAATGTTGTATTTGTTGTACTTTTTGTTTATTCTACATGCATTTAATAGCAATTCTAGTTTTTCTGCGTGTTTGTGCACAAAATGCACACACTTGTCTTTGAATCCCTGCACACGCTGGTTTGTGTGTTTGTGGACAACAAACCAAGCGACGCCTTTGAACATTCAGTTATAGATAAAGAAAAAAGAGTCTGACAGGAAGGAAGAAAGGTTTCCCGCGCAGGCGGCAGATAAGTGCTTAAATTCTCTTCTCCGCAGGTGCTGCCGTCCCTCAGAAGTCGAGGTATTCACAGAGCTGAGTCCAGACTAACAACATCCATCTGTATTCAGTCCTGATTCAACCGCAGTCACACCATGAAAGACTGAGATACTGACGGTCAGAATCATCACAATCCACCGTCACACTGAAAATGTTTAAATTAAATCACATCACTCCCATAACTTTGGTGAGTTTAAAACATTTACCTTTGATATTTCAGTTTTAGACGTATTATAGCAAGTTAAAACCAAGAATTAGGTTTTTAAACCACTGAAAGACGCCATGATCGACATATTAAAGGAACTGTAATAATTGCTACGGCATAATGTGTGCAATGTGATACGGCAAAAACCTTGGTGTAGTTTTGGACTCTAACCCTGAAAATGGAGAAACAAATTAACGTAGTTGTAAAATCTATTTTTTTTCCCAGTTGAGGCTTTTGTCCGAGTTTAAACCCTTTTTATGTTTCAAAAACTTTGATAAAGTTATAGAACGGAAAAAAGACATATTATAGAATATATTATTGCACCTTGTTACATCTCTCTACATTTTTCTTAACTAGCATTTAAAGGTATTCTCCCTGATGTGGAAGAGCTAGCAAGAATTTTGAAAGAGGCACCTCTAAGCCCCGCCCATTCGGTCCGAATGAAACGGATTGGTCCAGGTCCAGGAAGGGAAAGAACCAATCAGATGCCTTCATTTTAAACCACGCCCCCCCGCCCTGTCCCATGCGCGCACTCGCTTCCAGCCCCACATGTCCACTTCCCACGGGTCCTCCTGGGCTCACAGTGTCCCAGTGTAACCCCCTCCCTCCCCTCTGCCACGGATTTCCAGTAGTTATTTCCAGAGCGAGTCGGTCCCATTGTGTGTGTGAGAGCGGGGAGCAGAGCCGTTAGTCCGCTGCTGCTGCTGCAGGACTCTGCCCAGCAGCAGCAGCCCGCGGGGACACGTGAAGAGCCGCAGCAGCTCCGGCTCGGATGCTGTATGGGGTCCGTGGGGATGTAGGCGTCTCCATCCCGTCGAGAGCGGAAAGCGCCGGTGCGGCTGGCGGAGCGCTGCGGTGCCGTGCAGGTTCTATTGCCACAGCTACGCCGTAGACGCCGTAGGCTACGCCGTAGCCGTGGCTCTAGAGCCTGCACGGCACCGCAGCGCTCCACCACCTGCACAGGCACTCGCCAGGAAGGAGACGCCGGTGGGCAGGACGCACGTTTGGGTGAGCACAGCCCCCCCCTCCCCCCCCCTAAAACCGGCCTCGCTTACAGGTGAATGAGACATGGGGTAGTTTTGCTGTAAATGTGCTGTCCAAAATGTTTAATAATGCACGTTCATGTTTGTGGGGGCGTGGCTTTGGACGGAGCGCTCGTGGGTGGGGTGGGGGGGCGGGGCTTAGAGGAGGCGCCACTTTCAAATCTTGCTAGCTCTCAGAAGTTGCATTGAATAACTTTAATAATAAACTGGACTTGACTAAATAGCTACAACGGCTAAATTAGGTGGCAGAAGAAGACTGGACTGGTTCAATTCAATTCAATTCAATTCAATTCAATTCAATTTTATTTATATAGCGTCTAATACTGGGGTCGGTCTTTGTACATTTTGACCGTATAGAAACGTAGTTCTTGCGATTGTAAGAATGAGATGAACCTGCTGGATCTACTGCCCTTACTATTTAACAACTTGTGTTTTTTATTATTTTACCTCTTTTCTTATCATTTAACTTCATTTTATTTGTTATTTACTGTTTAATTGTGTCTTGACAGGAATTCAAGCTGCAGTTTCTTAGTCTTACTTTGTCAACCTTGAGCTCTCGACAAAGAGCTCAACGTTTTAGTGAGCGAGTTTTAGTGCCTGTTGTTCTATTAAAGAATGAAAAAACACATATTGGATGCCTATAATAAAATAACATTTTGAAACAACGGTTTTTCTCCATTTCAGTCCTGATGTTAAACGTGTAAATGAAAACAAACCCACATTTCTGTCTTTGAAATTGTGCTTACGCTTCCCGTAATAAACATGACTGCATGTTTTATGCTGACGCGTCGTTTTTCTTCAGGGCGTATTCTCTTCTCTGGGAAATGATGAACTCTGCTGTTACAAGAAAATAAAGAAAATACCTGGAAGTCTCTTTTGAAAAAAACAGAATCACTCATCCTGGAATTAAAACTCCTGAACGGCGTCAGCTCTTTTGTAGCAACTCCCTCGGAGACATTACTAACTGGATTTATTTGTTCTGGCTTTGCCCCAACAAAAGACATTTGAAACTGTAGTTTAGGAAACAGTTTGAAGTCAAAGTGATTCTCTCATGAGCGACTGACGACGGATTCTTTAGTCTCACGTGTGCCGTTATTATCCAATACATAACATATTATAACATATTATCATGTTATTATCTAATACATAACATATTATAACATATCATCATGTTATTATCTAATACATAACATATTATAACATATTATCATGTTATTATCTAATACATAACATATAATAACATATTATCATGTTATTATCTAACCTGAGAAAGAGGTGGATTTAAACCTGATCATCTTCTCTAAAACAGAAACGGCAGGTTTAACCCTGGTGCTGTCTAGGGTCAAGGAAGGAGGAGGGAAGGAAGGAAGGAAGGAAGGAAGGAAGGAAGGAAGGAAGGAAGGAAGGAAGGAAGGAAGGAAGGAAGGAAGGAAGGAAGGAAGGAAGGAAGGAAGGAAGGAAGGAAAGAAAGAAAGAAAGAAAGAAAGAAAGAAAGAAAGAAAGAAAGAAAGAAAGAAAGAAAGAAAGAAAGAAAGAAAGAAAGAAAGAAAGAAAGAAAGAAAGAAAGAAAGAAAGAAAGAAAGAAAGAAGGGAAGAAGAAAGGAGAGAGCAGGAGGAAAGAAGGGAGGAAGGAAGGAAGGAAGGAAGCAAAAAAGAAGGAAGGAAGGAGGAAATAAGGAAGGAAGGAAGGAAGGAAGGAAGGAAGGAAGGGAGAAAAGAAGGAAGGAAGGAAGGAAGGAAGGAAGGAAGGAAGGAAGGAAGGAAGGAAGGAAGGAAGGAAGGAAGCAAAAAAGAAGGAAGGAAGGAGGAAATAAGGAAGGAAGGAAGGAAGGAAGGAAGGAAGGAAGGGAGAAAAGAAGGAAGGAAGGAAGGAAGGAAGGAAGGAAGGAAGGAAGGAAGCAAAAAAGAAGGAAGGAAGGAGGAAATAAGGAAGGAAGGAAGGAAGGAAGGAAGGAAGGAAGGAAGGAAGGAAGGAAGGAAGGAAGGAAGGAAGGAAGGGAGAAAAGAAGGAAGGAAGGAAGGAAGGAAGGAAGGAAGCAAAAAAGAAGGAAGGAAGGAGGAAATAAGGAAGGAAGGAAGGAAGGAAGGAAGGAAGGAAGGAAGGAAGGAAGGAAGGAAGGAAGGAAGGAAGGGAGAAAAGAAGGAAGGAAGGAAGGAAGGAAGGAAGGAAGGAAGGAAGGAAGCAAGCAAAAAAGAAGGAAGGAAGGAAGGAAGCAAAAAAGAAGGAAGGAAGGAGGAAATAAGGAAGGAAGGAAGGAAGGAAGGAAGGAAGGAAGGAAGGAAGGAAGGAAGGAAGGAAGGAAGGAAGAAAAGAGGAAGGAAGAAGGAAGGAAGGAAGGAAGGAAGCAAAAAAGAAGGAAGGAAGGAAGGAAGGAAGGAAGGAAGGAAGGAAGGAAGGAAGGAAGGAAGGAAGGAAGGAAGGAAGGAAGGAAGGAAGCAAAAAAGAAGGAAGGAAGGAAGGAAGGAAGGAAGGAAGGAAGGAAGGAAGGAAGGAAGGAAGGAAGGAAGGAAGGAAGGAAGGAAGAAAAGAGGAAGGAAGAAGGAAGGAGAGAGCAGGAGGAAAGAAGGGAGGAAGGAAGGAGGAAAGAAGGAAGGAAGCAAAAAAGAAGGAAGGGAGGAAGGAAGGAAGGAAGGAAGGAAGGAAGGAAGGAAGGAAGGAAGGAAGGAAGGAAGGAAGGAAGGAAGGAAAAAAGAAGGAAAAAAGAAGGAAGGAAGGAGGAAATAAGGAAGGAAGGAAGGAAGGAAGGAAGGAAGGAAGGAAGGAAGGAAGGAAGGAAGGAAGGAAGGAAGGAAGGAAGGAAGGAAGGAAGGAAGGAAGGAAGGAAGGAAGGAAGGAGAGAGCAGGAGGAAAGAAGGAACAGGAGAATTAGGTCATTTTGACCAAAAGACCAGGTTTAACACTCGACCTCAAAGAAGAAGTTTTGTTGTCGTGAAGCCTAAACTTAACCACTCAGTAAAGAAGTAGATAATAAAAGCATCATCGGAGGAGAATAAAGACGTTTTAGGACACGGAGCGCTCAAAGTTGATAAAGTCAAACCAGGATAGTCGATATATTTTGGCGGGTTGAAGATTTAAAGTTTTGTTGATACTTTTTAAACCCAAAGAAATATTTCAAAGTGAGCTGAAGCTTTAATTTCGGAAAAAGAAACAAAATATACAAAGATGGAATATTTGATGTGGAGATCAAAGGCGTCCGGCAGGATGCAGGATTTGTCGGACTTATCGCCGTAAAGCCGGCGTTAGAAGTACAGAGGGATGACGGAGGGAGAGGTCACGGGAAGGACGGGGGAGGTAAAGTTCAGGCCGGGTTAGATATGAATCATAGAGAACCCTTCATCACATTATCACTGCCAAATAAATGCAGAGGGAATGTTTTAATGACCACCTCCACCTTTAAAACTAAACTTAAAACCTTTCTGTTTAGTAAAGCCTATAGTTAGTGTTTAGTAAACCTCTAGCTGGTGTTGGTAAATCTCTAGTTAGTGTAAACTCTAGTGTGTTAGAGTCAGTAGTCATAGTTGCAGCTATAGAACAAGACTATAATAGTTAGTCTCAAATATAGGTTGGTGGTAGATATGCTGCTATAGGCCTATGCTGCAGGGGGGACCGACATGATCCACTGGGCGGTGCCTCTCACCCTTCTTCTCCTCTTCCCTTCCTCTCTTCTCCATTTCCATTTTTTATTTATTATAAGTATCTCATAGCTATCATTTTTGTCCATCGTTCCTGTAGTTTCTTGTGCTCGCCCCCTTTTTTCTCTTTTGTGCATGTTTGCAGGCCGGAGCCTCAGGAGCTGCGTGCTGGCCATCCATCCATCCATCCACCCATCCATCATCCATCCATCCATCCACCCATCCATCATCCATCCATCCATCCACCCATCCATCATCCATCCATCCATCCACCCATCCATCATCCATCCATCAATCCATCATCCATCCATCCACCCATCCATCATCCATCCATCCATCCATCAATCCATCCATCCATCCATCCATCCATCCATCCATCCATCCATCCATGCATCCATCCATCTAGTCATCCATCCATCCATCCATCTAGTCATCCATCCATCTAGTCATCCATCCATCCATCCATCTCTTCATCCATCCATCCATCATCCATCCATCTAGTCATCCATCCATCCATCCATCCATCATCCATCCATCATCCATCCAGCCATCCATCCATCCATGTATCTATCCATCCATCCATCCATCCATCCATCCATCATCCATCCATCCATCTAGTCATCCATCCATCTAGTCATCCATCCATCCATCCATCATCCATCCATCCATCCATCCATCCATCCATCCATCCATCCATCCATCCATCCATGCATCCATCCATCATCCATCATCCATCATCCATCCATCCATCCATCATCCATCCTTCCCTCATCCATCCATCCATCAATCCATCCATCCATCCATCCATCAATCCATCCATCCATCATCCATCATCCATCCATGCATCATCCATCATCCATCAATCCATCCATCCATCATCCATCATCCATCCATGCATCATCCATCATCCATCATCCATCCATGCATCATCCATCATCCATCATCCATCCATCCATCCCTCCATCCATCCATCCATCCATCCATGCATCATCCATCATCCATCATCCATCCATCCATCCATCCATCCATCAATCCATCCATCCATCATCCATCCATCCATCCATCCATCATCCATCATCCATCCATCCATCCATCATCCATCCATCATCCATCCATCCATCCATCCATCCATCCATCCATCCATCTTCCAGTTTACTGGACTTGGATGTTTCAGTCGGTTTCGACTACTGAGCTTAAAAAAATAATAAAAAATGATATCCATTGCCAGATAATAGTTTTCTGCATCAGTCCTGTACACCTATTTTCCCACAAGAACTTATTCCCTTTTCATTCGCCTAAGGGAGAAAATCACTCAGGGAATATTATAGCTATTTTTACGAGCCGGCATGAAAGCCGGCGTGAGGAACACACAACAGCGGCCGTGCACGCGGAGACACATTCACTCGCACGCAGAGTAATATGGAGTCCACAGCTGGGTGTAGGCCATATAATCCAAGCGCTAACTGCAAATGAAGAAAGAAACACATCAGGGGTTCAGACTAGATGGAGCTGGCAGAAATGGAAAAATGAAACAGAGGCTGTCACTGATGTCTTTGTACTTTCTGCTCACTTTCTCTCTCCCTCCTCGCCGTTATCACCATCTTTTCCCCCACGTCGACTGTCATTTTCAGACATTTTATTGCCTTTTTTTCCAGTGTTTGTCACATTCAGTCTTGCCTCGCACTCTCTCACCATCCCCTTCACACACACACTTACATATAAACCCAGAGTTATCACTTACCAACAGGGAGCCATTACTTCTGCGATCCCGGGCTTTTATGTGGTGGCTTGGTCTTAAAAATGGACATTTATTGCTCCCTCTGATAAATCATGTCGGTGTGTCCGTTATTCAATCTGCTGGAAGCTCCTTGGAAATGCGGAAGCGGAGAACTTTGGAACATGCATGCTAACGGTTGTGTGAGCACTAAGATCGGGGAAGAGGCTTTTTAAGAGTCTAATGCGAGAGGAAACAATGAAAGAAGTGGTGGTAAAGACACGAGCACCGCCCGTGAAGTGGAGTGATAAAAGGAGCTTAATGTAGGAAGATATATATGAACGAACATATACAAAGTGGGGGGCGATACGGAAACATATATCATGAGTTTTAAAAATAAAATCATGATTTAAATTTGATCACCATCTTAATAATCTTAATCCTAATAGAAAGCATGCTGTCTGATGGCCACACAGCCCTTCACTGTCCTGTCGGGCAGAATATGTACAGTACCTGGCAATGTATAATAATAATAAAAATAATAATAATAATAATAATAATAATAATAATAATAATAATAATAATAATAATAATAATAATAATGAATAAATAATAATAATGATACTAATAATAATAATAAATATTAATAATAATGATAATAACAAAAACAATAATAATAATAATAATAATAATAATAATGAATCAAGTTTAATAATAATAATAATAATAATAACAATAATAATAACAAAAACAATAATAATGAATAAATAATACTAATAATACTACTAATAATAATAATAATAATAACAAAAACAACAATAATAATAATAATGAATTCATAATAATAATAATAATAATAATAATAATAATAATAATAATAATAATAATAATAATAATAATAATAATAACAAATAAATGAATAAATAATAATGGAAATAATGAGAAGAAAGTCTCAGATTCTAATCTCCAGTCTTCCGTAGCTTTGTAACAGCAGGCGTGCAGCAGGTGTGTCATAAAGGGGCAACATCCGCCACCTTGCAGTTCCTCGCGCCGCCACTAGGACGCGAGCCATTTCCATACGACCTTAAAACGCCCAACTTAGCAGGAGAAATAAACATTTACAGCCCATCTATCTATCCATATATGTATCCATCTATCTATCATCCATCCATCTACCCATCCATCCATCTAGATAGATACTGTATCTATCTGAATAATTTCTAGGAACCCACTTTGGTTCTCAGCGGTGTAAGTCGTGGCGATTATTCCCTCTGAAACATATATATCTTATCATTTCCAGATTCCACAGCCTTCCATTTCCACCCATCTCCTAAAATCTCCTTAACAGCCGATAGTCATTTAAAACGTTTAAATGTGTAGGTCTAGTTCCTTCCCTCCCTCACGTTCATCTTGTTCCTCTAATCTCCCCGGTTTCATTCCCGCTGCTCCCTGACAGCTCTAACCGCTCTGGTCGGGGCTATGAAGGCGTTACGTGTCAGATAATTCATCTATATTCATCTCGGACCTCGTTTGAATGATGCTGTAACGTCTCCGTGGCGAGGGAAACTGACGGCTCCATCCAGTTCTATTCAGTGGGAGAGTCATCACCCGTCACGTCTCCAGAGCTTTAACCCTTCCATATTTTTATGGGAGTATATTTTAATTTTATGTCCGGTTCTTGTATAAAGCTTGTTCAGGATTTGATTGATGATGGTGATGTCATCCCTTTTTCCTCCCGAAGCGTAAAAAACACGTCCACACGCTGCCTTTGAACATCCAGTGTTACCTCACATGACGACTGATTTCCATCAACATGTTGAATACATTTCCTCTGAACAAAACTGGACCTGTTTTCTTGGTTCTTTGCCGCACGCAAAAGCAAAATTTACAAAGATTTGTCTTCTTTCCGTTGTATGACGTTAAAATGCAACTGGCTGAAGGCAGTTTTCTCCATCATAAAATCAGATTATGGAGAGAAAATAGGCTCAAAACATTTGTGTGTTTGCGTACTACTTGATTTGTGCATAGTATTTGATTTGTGCATATTATTAGATTAATCTGTGGGTAACTTGCTCGATGTTACGGACAAAATGATAATTACAAATTCAAAAAGTCTCCTACACACATAAAGCTGTTACTACGCACAAATGGTTTTGAGACTCTTTTCTCCAAGAAGCCTCACAGATTGGTCCGTACATGGTGCATTTAAGTACCGGTAGAAAGCTGGGTCATCAGAACTTTCATCTGAGTCCAGCGTTATTTCCCTCGATACTTAGTTTCCTATAAACTTGTTTTCGGTTTGGTTCTTTCCCACTAGGGGTCTAACTAGAGTAGATACTTTTCTGTAGCTACTCTGACGAGGTTCTAAACGGCTGAGTCGGGCTGTGATGTCATCAGACTACAGGCCACCGATTGGTCGGGGGGTTGGAGTCAGACGTCTGAGTCAGGATGTGACATCAGAGAAAGAGACTCTGACGGATTCTTGTTCATTTTATTCCAGCCGCAACGGCAGCAGAAGTCACTTCATAGCCGCAGATAGATAGATAGATAGATAGATAGATAGATAGATAGATAGATAGATAGATAGATAGATAGATAGATAGATAGATAGATAGATAGATAGATAGATAGATAGATAGATAGATAGATAGATAGATAGATAGATAGATAGATAGATAGATAGATAGATAGATAGATAGATAGATAGATAGATAGATAGATTTACAATTTAAAATTGTATTACTTGCGTATAAAGTCCAAAACGGCTTAGCTCCACATTATTTGCAAGACCTGATAGTGCCTTATTTTCCTGGCAGAGCTCTCCGTTCTCGGAGTGCAGGTTTACTCGTACTTCCGGGCACCGACATGATCCACTGGGCGGTGCCTCTCACCCTTCTTCTCCTCTCCTCTTCCTCTCCATTTCTATTTATTATAAGTATCTCATAGCTATTATTTTTGTCCATTGTTCCTGTAGTTTCTTGCCCCCTTTTTTCTCTTTTGTGCATGTTTGCAGGCCGGAGCTTCGGGAGCTGCGTGCTGGTCTGCGGCCCCGGTCCCCACCGCCCCTCTGGTCATCCAGGCCAGGATGCAGAGCTGTAGTTTAACACACTTCTCTGCTGCTTCTCGAGGACCAACGCCTGCCAACAAAACTGTAGGATTGCATTATGTAATTAGCGACTCTAAAACTGTAGGATTACATGATATTGGCGACTCTGGCCAGGTGCCTAGCAAAATAGAAGTGGTTGCAGTTCCCCGCCCTCCAAAAGTTCACCAGGTGCAGCGTTATAGAGGCGTTAACCAAGATAACCTTGTAAAAATTAAAACCAATGTACATTTGGTACCAATTACAGACCGAAAAATTAGATGCGGACTACTAAATATACGATCATTAAGCTCTAAGTCTCTGTTAGTAAATGATATAATTACAGAGAGCAGGAGTGATATTTTCTGCTTAACAGAAACATGGTTACAGGAGGAAGAGTATGTTAGTTTGAATGAATCAACTCCGCCCGGCTACTTTAATCATCACATTCCTAGAAGCACGGGCCGAGGCGGAGGAGTCGCAGCAATTTATAACTCCGGTCTCCAAACAAAAATTGAACCTAAGTGCAATTATAATACATTTGAAAGCCTCATGCTTGGTCTGAAATTTCCGAGCTGGAAATCAGAGAAGCCAGTTGTGTTAGTGGTAGTGTATCGGCCCCCTGCTGGTGCTTATCTAGAGTTTTTGTCTGAATTTTCAGATTTCCTTTCTGGATTATTGATCAGCACAGATAAATTCATCATAGTGGGTGATTTTAACATTCATATGGATGTTGAAAGCGATAATCTTAAATTAGCCTTCGATTCTCTTCTAGAATCAATGGGTATCTCACAAAAAGTGGATAAACCGACGCACTGTTTTAATCATACTCTCGATCTCGTTCTCACCTACGGTGTTGAAACTGATGGTCTGTTGGTGTCACCTGTAAACTCCCTTTTATCCGACCATTACTTAATAACGTTTGAATTTAATTTTGTTGATGTTGAAGTGCAAAATAGGAGGTATTATTTTAGCAGATGTTTGTCTGATGAAGTTATTGTTAAATTTAGGGAGGCCATTGCTTATCTTACGACAGTGCGAAATAGTGATGTAATCGAGGCCAGTGACCTGGGTTCTACCTCTGCAGATGTTGATTTCCTTGCTAGTAACACTGCTGATTTGTTGCATTCAGCTTTAGATGAAGTTGCTCCTTTGAAAAGGAGGGTTTCTAGCCACAGGAGCTTAACTCCCTGGTATAATTCAGATATCCGCATGTTGAAACAAAACGTGCGTAAAATGGAAAGGAAGTGGTACTCTTGTAGGTCTGTAGACTCTTATCGTGAATGGAAAGATATTTTAATAGTATATAAAAAAGCCATTCGCAAAGCCAGAACAGCTTATTATTCAACGTTGATAGAGGATAACAAAAGTAACCCACGTTTTCTGTTCAGCACTGTAGCCAGGCTGACAAAGAGTCACAACTCTGTTGAGCCGTGCATTCCTGCAGCTCTCAGTAGTGAGGACTTTATGGGCTTCTTCAACAGTAAAATCACGAGAATTAAAGAAGAAATCAACCAGCCGGTTGTGGGCGTTTCTTCAGCTTTAGCGACTTCCCTAGGCTCTGACTTGCCTCTAGACTGTTTTGATCCTATAGACCTCCCTGAGCTGACCTCACTCGTCAATAGAGCTAAGTCAACCACATGTATGTTAGACCCCATCCCGACTCGACTATTCAAACATATTTTTTCTCTTATTGGTACGACAATACTGGACCAAATTAACCTATCCCTAAGTTTAGGATATGTACCACAGGTTTTCAAAGTCGCAGTAATTAAACCTTTACTTAAAAAACCTTCTCTTGACCCAGACACCTTAGCTAATTATAGACCAATTTCCAACCTTCCATTTGTGTCTAAAATTCTGGAAAAGGCAGTTTCAAGCCAGTTATGTGACTATTTGTATAGAAATGATCTGTTTGAAGTCTTTCAGTCAGGGTTCAGAATGCATCATAGCACAGAGACAGCACTGGTTCGAGTCACGAATGACCTCCTTATGGCCTCAGATAAGGGATTAGTGTCCATACTGGTTCTACTGGACCTCAGTGCTGCTTTTGACACTATAGATCATGGCATTTTACTGCACAGGCTAGAGCATGTCGTTGGGATTAAAGGGACAGCTCTATGTTGGTTTAAATCATATCTATCTGACAGGTTCCAGTTTGTTCATGTACATGAGGTTTCTTCAGAACAGTCAAGGGTCTGTTATGGTGTTCCGCAGGGTTCAGTGCTAGGGCCAATCTTGTTCAGTTTATACATGCAGCCATTGGGAAGTATAATCCAGAATCACGGCATACACTTTCATTGTTATGCTGATGATACGCAGCTCTACTTGTCTATGAAGCCGGATGAAACAGAACCGTTAGTTAAACTTCAGGCATGTCTTAGGGACATCAAGGACTGGATGTCCAGAAATTTCCTGCTTCTAAATTCAGATAAAACAGAGGTTATCATTCTTGGTCCAGAGCATCTTAGGAAGGGATTAGATGGTGTTGCGATGGCTTCCAGTGCAACTGTGAGAAACCTTGGTGTTATTTTCGATCAGCATTTGTCGTTTAAACCATATGTCAATCAGGTTTGTAAAATAGCCTTTTTCCATCTCCGTAATATTGCAAAGATTAGGAAAATCCTCTCACAGAGTGATGCAGAAAAACTAGTTCATGCGTTTGTATCTTCTAGACTAGATTACTGTAATGTGTTGTTAGCAGGATGTCCAAGTCATTTGCTGAATAGGCTCCAGCTGATCCAGAATGCAGCAGCACGAGTACTGACAGGAATTAGCAGGAGAGACCACGTCTCTCCAGTGTTAGCGTCGCTCCATTGGTTACCCGTAAAATTCAGAATCCAATTTAAAATTGTATTACTTGCGTATAAAGCCCAAAACGGCTTAGCTCCGCATTATTTGCAAGACCTGATAGTGCCTTATGTTCCTGTCAGAGCTCTCCGTTCTCAGAGTGCAGGTTTACTCGTAGTTCCTAGAGTATCTAAATGTAGATTTGGAGGGCGGGCGTTCTGCTATCAGGCACCACTACTATGGAACCAACTTCCAATCTGGGTTAAGGAGGCTGACACCACCTCCACCTTTAAAACTAAACTTAAAACATTTCTGTTTAGTAAAGCCTATAGTTAGTGTTCAGTAAACCTCTAGCTGGTGTTGGTAAATCTCTAGTTAGTGTAAACTCTAGTGTGCCAGAGTCGCTCCTGTAGTTTCTTGTGCTGGCCCCCCCCTTCTCCTCCCTTTTCTCTCTTTTGTCCATGTTGCAGCATCCTTTGCCGGACACCGGAACCTGCAGGTGGTCGTGGGTGGCTTGTAGCTTGCATTACGGAGCACAAGTCTTTCCCTGACCCTGCACCCCAACCTGGGACTTGCTGATTGGGCCGGAGCTTCGGGAGCTGCGTGCTGGCCTGCGGTCCCCACCCCTGGTCATCTCGTTGCTGGCCCCCCCTTCTCCTCCCTTTTCTCTCTTTTGTCCTGCAGGTGGTCGTGGGTGGCTTGTAGCTTGCATTACGGAGCACAAGTCTTTCCCCGACCCTGCACCCCAACCTGGGACTTGCTGATTGGGCCGGAGCTTCGGGAGCTGCGTGCCGGCCTGCGGTCCCCACCCCTGGTCATCCCGTTGCTGTTTCCACCTGCCTGCTGTGCTGTTGCCGTCCCTGACCCACCAGTCTGGCCCTCGGCAGGAGGGTCCCCCCTTATGAGCCTGGTCCTGCTCAAGGTTTCTTCCCTCCTAAAGGGGAGTTTTTCCTTGCCACTGTTTGGCTTAAGGTTTTTCTCCCACTAGGGGAGTTTTTACCTGCCATTGTTTATGTAATAACTGCTCGGGGGTCATGTTCTGGGTATGGGTCTCTGTAAAGCGTCTAGAGACAACTCTGTTGTATTAGACGCTATATAAATAAAATTGAATTGAATTGAATTGAATCCCGTTGCTGCTTCCACCTGCCTGATTGATTGATTTATATTTTTGCATTTCTGTCCTAGTTTTACCTTTCCTCGCAACGTCAATAAACCTGTGGACAAAGAGACAAATGTCTTCAGAGTCTTGATGTCCGGAAGGAGTTTATCTGACACAGCAAGTGTAATGGTGGCAGCACAGGTATATATATCAAATTACCGGCGTTATTTTGGGCTGATTAAACTCTGCTTAACTACTTAACCGTAACAGTGTGTAGCTCCGGAGACGTAAACCCTCCACCTCATGTTCTTCACACCGACTGAACCACAAAGAAAAACCACTTAATGCTTTTAAAAAAAGGGGAGGTTTGTCCGTCCGTCACTCCCGTCAATTTGCCATTACCGCCATTGTGCAGTTTGTCAGGTCTTCAACCCCGCCACGCAGATTCAGTCTGCCCACCCTTCAAATCACAAATGCAATCAAGTCGCCTCGACCGAGGGCCCTCGAATCACCGCCGGAGTACGGGAAGTACAAGAAGCAGGCGACGTATTAAACCTCTGCCCCCATCAGCAGCCACTCCACCAACACAGATACGCACATTCTAAGTGATACAGCTGTGACACCGTAATTCAGAGGCCACAACAGTGTGTGTGGTGTGTGTGTGTGTGTGTGTGTCTGTGTCTGTGTCTGTGTCTGTGTGTGTGTGTGTGTGTGTGTGTGTGTGTGTGTGTGTGTGTGTGTGTGTGTGTGTGTGTGTGTGTGTGTGTGTGTGTGTGTGTGTGTGTGTGTGTGTGTGTGTGTGTTTCACGTTGCGCCGCGGCTACATGGCGAGCTGCTCTGATTAGCAATGATTTGTTTTCAGCCTCTCGAAGGGAAAACAAGAGCCAGACGACGCACTCACTCCCGACGTAAATCCACACCGAAAAATGTCAAAACGAGGACTTGCCGATGTTTCGCCGCGGTTCAAACACACTTTTATGTTCGGGCTGTCAGAAATGAAAAACATCTGAAAAGAAGAGAAAAAAAAAAAAAACAGAAAAGCACACTGACAGAAAACCGAGAGGCAAAATTAGGACAAAGATTCCTCTGGAGGAAAACCAACGCCTGTCTGTCGGAGAGAAATAACGGAGGTGCAGGGATGCGGGGAGAGAGGGAGAGAGAAATACAAGAAAAAGAGGAGGAGAAGACAGGGAACACGGCCGGGGTCCTGGTTTGACAGCCGGCTCACACGTCAACCCGGGGAATGACAGGAAGTGCCAACAAACACTCGCACACACAGCTACCGCGTCTCGTCTGAGACGTCTTCATGTGCGTAAAAAGAAAAGGAAAAGCACTCAGACGGTTTTATTTGACCTCGGTGCAGAGCGGCGGAGAGCACACGTCATTTATCGACCTGGCAGCGCCACGCAGGTGCTTTTTTCCGTGTGCCTGACTGAGCCGCTCGGAGCCGAGAGGGTGTGAAACGTCGCCTGAGCGGCGTTCGTCGCCTCGCGCCGCAGCTGTCGGAGCGATGGAAGGAAAGGGACAGCTCTGGTTCGGGCCGAGCCGGGGCCTAATGAGCTGGAAGGAGCGTCTGCACCTGAGCCGGCGAACACAACCTTTACTCAAATCCTCTTGATGGAGCTCTGTCTCACATGTTAAAACTATTTATTCATTTTTTTGTCCTCACAGAAGGAATCAAACGTGCTGGTGCAAACCACCGACTGCTTTCACTGAACTTGAACTGTTTAGCTTTGCTGAAACTGATCACCGGTTAACCAACCTCATTCTCAACTCAAACTCAAAACTACTTTATTTTTCCGGTAGGAACTTTGTTGCAGGAGGACAAAAGCGCAAGTGCAAAAATCACAGTCCACGCATCCTTACATGCAGTACAATAATAAAATATAAGCACAAGTACTCGTAGCAAGGGTTAAAAACAATCACATAAGCTACAGGATAAAAAAGTTACATGCAAAATTTGGTGACTTTTGGGGAACTATCAAATATGGACCAATCAGATGAAGGGGGGGCGTGCTTTTTGGCGTCTAGCGTCGCCACGGTAACACTTTTGAAAGAGAAAAGTAATGCGCGTTGTCGCAGGATGGAGACGCATATTTTGATGTATAACACACCTGGGTGCACGTTACGGTTCGGGCCGTATTAACTGCCGAAGGAATGGCATAAATTGCGCCAAAATTACACAATTAATTCAAAATAGCCGACTTCCTGTTCGGTTTTAACCAACCTCATTCTCAACTCAAACTCAACTCAAACTCAAAAGTACTTTATTTTTCCGTTAGGAACTTCGTTGCGGGAGGACAAAAGTGCGAGTGCAAAAATCACAGTCCACGCATCCTTACATGCAGTACGATAATAAAAACAAACTCCTACATAAGCACAAGTACTCGTAGCAAGGGTTAAAATCAATCACATAAGCTACAGGATAAAAACGGATAAAAGAAAGAAACAGGTCTATAGAAAAAGGAAAAAATGGGCTCACGGCGTCTACAGGTCTGTCCGAGGTAAATTTAAGACTTTTTAATACCATTTTCAAACAAAATTGAAAACCAAAAAGATCTAAGAATACAGCGCTGAGGTCGAGGTTGCCAGATCTGACAAGTTCCAGCCCAAACGGGATGTAAAACCCGCCGAAATAATGAAAAGCCAGCCCAAATCATACATTCTCTATGTTAAAACCATAAATTATTAAATGCGTAATAAAGTCTTATTCAAGTCATAAGCAAAGGAAGCCAGAAAAAGTTCAAGCTCCAAAGAAAACCTATTAAATTGAGTACATTAAAGCAGATAAAATATCAGTGAGTTTATTGTGTACGTTTCTACTTTTCTCTGCCACAATGGAAACTTTTTTGTTAATAATTTCTCCTAAATATTTAGTAAAAACCAGGAAAAGCAGCCAAAATATATATTTTTAAGCCCAATTGGGCTGAAACCTGCCCAACCTGGCAACGCATATTTAGAAGCTCCGCAGGAGATTCTACTCAAAACGATGAAATAAACGTTTTAATGATGACTGGATACATTTCCTCTAAAATTAAGACCCTTGGATTGAGATTGAAGACAAATTAAGACGTTTAAAGTCCTTAGTTTAGCAAATTTAAGACTTTTTAAGGGCCCGCGTCCGTCCTGGTTCTGCACTAAAACGTTTCTCCAACACGCTACTAAGGCTCCAGTTTGTTAAATGGATCAGTTGTTCAATTGCACATATGTGTTGTTTCTTCAAACTTTAATAATCCAATCCACCGAACACCAAACAAGAGTCAACGGCTAAATAACCTGTTTGGAATCGGCAGAGCAGATTTGGGTCCGGCCCAAATCCTCAGCTCGGCGGCTCCTCCACAAACACATGATCCTTAGAAATGTGGCTCCTTTTAACCCCTGTACTGTCTTTGGGTCAAAATGACCTAATTCTCCTGCTCCTTCTTTCCTCCTGCTCTCTACTTCCTTCATCTTTTCTCCCTTCCTTCCTTCCTTCCTTCCTTCCTTCCTTCCTTCCTTCCTTCCTTCCTTCCTTCCTTCCTTCCTTCCTTCCTTCCTTCCTTCCTTCCTTCCTTCCTTCCTTCCTTCCTTCCTTCCTTCCTTCCTTTTTTACCTTCCTTCCTTCTTTTCTCCCTTCCTTCCTTCCTTCCTTCCTTCCTTCCTTCCTTCCTTCCTTCCTTCCTTCTTTTTTTACCTTCCTCCCTTCCTTCTTTTCTCCCTTCATTCCTTCCTTCCTTCCTTCTTCCCTTCATCTTTTCTCCCTTCCTTCCTTGTTTTCTCCCTTCATTCTCCCTTCCTTCCTTCCTTCCTTCCTTCCTTCCTTCCTTCCTTCCTTCCTTCCTTCCTTCCTTCCTTCCTTCCTTCCTTCCTTCCTTCCTTCCTTCCTTCTTTTTTTACCTTCCTCCCTTCCTTCTTTTCTCCCTTCATTCCTTCCTTCCTTCCTTCTTCCCTTCATCTTTTCTCCCTTCCTTCCTTGTTTTCTCCCTTCATTCTCCCTTCCTTCCTTCCTTCCTTCCTTCCTTCCTTCCTTCCTTCCTTCCTTCCTTCCTTCCTTCCTTCCTTCCTTCCTTCCTTCCTTCCTTCCTTCCTTCCTTCCTTCCTTCCTTCCCTTCCTCCCTTCTCTCCTTGTTTCCTTCCTTCTTTTCTCCCTTCCTTTTCTCCCATCCTCCCTTCATTATTTTCTCCCTTCCTTCCTTCCTTCCTTCTTTCTTTCCTTCTTTTCATTCTTCTTTCCTTCCTTCCTTCTTTCCTCCCTTCTTCTCTTCCTCCTTCCTTGACCCGAAGACAGCACAAGGGTTAAAATGGAAATAAACAGGCTTTCCATCGGTATAAGATTGATATCCAAAAAGATTTGTTACAACAAAGAAATAATCTACCAAATTTCCTCCCTTCCTGTTTGCATCCTACATTCTGCCAGACGGAACTGCAATGAGATCAGCTTGTATTTGTGGTATAGCATAGCTTCGTAGCTTCATAGCTTCATAGCTTCATAGCTTCATAGCTTCATAGCTTCATAGCTTCATCATGGTGCACTCTGTCCTATCAGTGACCAATATGTAGTGTATACTAAGAGGAGTCCCATTGTTTAAATAAAATACTCCTAGATTTTACTTCACATGGCTGTCGTGTTGTCAACTGCAGCAACTACAACAAATAGTAGTTCAAAGGACTGCTGTCATGGGGTGTATGTTTGCTTCTAACTCAGACTAACCCCCCTCCCCACCACCACGAGCGGAGCCGCCTGCAAACACTTCTGAATATGAGCCTCTGAAATGAAATGACAGCCAACGAAGCCTGGAGATGATCAACTGTGCAACGTGCATGATTTTTCACTCGTCTACCAACTGCCAGCTGGCCGTGAGCGACATTTTCTCACCTCCTGAATGCAGTGTGAAAGAAGCCGGAGGAAAAGCCTTGGAGGGAACATCCAACCATGATATTAAAAAGTAGACGTGAAACACAAGACACAAAACTTCAGGACAAGATTGACTAGACTAGAAGGATTAGACGAGTCCTTGGAGGTTCATACATCAGGGAGGTTTTGTAGTCCTTAAAAACCTCACATACCCCTTTTCCACTGAACTGGTTCTAGTTCTGGTTCTGGGCCAGTGCTGAGTTTGGAAGCAGGCTTTCTGTTTCCAATGATAGAGAACTGGCTCCGGTTCCAAGGAAGCACCAACTCTTTGCTGGTCTAGAGGAAAGAACCACTTACGTAAGCGGAGGGGGTGGAGTTACTAAGACCAACGGCAACAGCAAGACTGGGAGACGGAGACATTTTCAAATAAGAATGAATCTGGATGCAGCAAAGCATCATGGGAGGAGGAGACAACCTGTCTTTTAGAGATGTGTCCACGGGACCAAGTCCTATTAGAGCAGATACCTGGTTGCTTCAACTTTCACGCAAACGCAGAGACGTAACTGACGTTTGCAGTGATGTAGTGACGTGGCTCCACTTAAGCCTGAATTATGGTTCTGCGTCAAATCGACACCGTGCCTACGCCGTCACTGTGACGCCGTCGTGAACCCTTCGGACTTCTCCGTCACTCCATTTCTCCACGGTGCAGTTCCCCCCGCGACCGCTAGGTCGCGATCTTTTCCTGAATGGTTTATCCGACTTTTTCCGGTCACAGTGAATCAAAGAGATAAGGACAACTATTGTGCAAAAAAACAAAACAAAGAAAAATCACACATACACGAAAAAAAGAGCGCTGAAAGTTCACGACTGCTTCAAACCGGAAACCGGAAATGCGTTGCTTCCAAGCGAACCAATCACAGCCCTCTCCGTCTGCGTTTGGTCTGCGTCGCCTCGACGCGTAGTTACAATTTTTGGGAGGTGCACGTCAGCGACGGCGTCAGCGACGGCGTCAGCGACGGCGTCAGCGACGGCGTCAGCGACGGCGTGTGGTACACGTCGATGCGTAGCACACGCCGTAGGCACGGCATCATTTTGACGCAGAACCATAACTCAGCCTTTAGCACCCGAGCTGTGGAAAAGCAAACCGGTTCTCAGCTGGTTCAAAGTTGAACGAGTTGTGAACCAGAACCAGCCATGGAACCGGTTTGGTGGAAAAGGGGTACCAGAGGGGTTTCAGGTGGAAGTGGGACTGCATCAAGATGTTTGCAGATGACACCGATCTGCGGTGGGAGTAGGGAGCAGATGGAAGAAAACTTGGACACAAGAGAAGTGAAAGCTTAGAACCGTTTTTTTCTGGCCCAGAACCAGTTCTTTATCAGTGGAAACAGAAAGCCCGGTTCCAAACTCAGCACTGGTCCAGAACCAGAACCAGCCCTGGAACCATATCTCCCAGATTCAGGTCATCTGAGTTGCTTCAGGAGTTTAACGTGTTGTTGAAGATTTCAGTCTTGGCTCTGGAGCACAATCGTTTCGCCTAGCGGTTTTCAACTCCTCACGCAAGCGTTTCCAATCTTGATACATTTGTTTGTCGGCTGGTTAGGGCTAAAACGACCACATAATGGATTGTCAGATGTAATTGATGTTTACTGCGAGAGACTTTTGAGACGTTGCAGTCTCCATTGTCTGTCCTTGAAACGGCCTTTTGAGCAGACGATCAAAGACTAAAGTGTAAGACAGAGAAGTCAATGAGGAAAACTGCAGTCGGAGTTTGTCTCTGTGTATTTTCTCTCGTCTCCTTCGCAGCTCTAAGTACTCGTCTGTCTGTCTGCACTCGTCACTCTCCTTTGTGTCTTTTTCACTTCTACTTTCAAGTCGGTCTTTTTGTTCTGCTGCAATTGTAGATTTCTCTCTTTGTCTCTTTCTTGCGCCTCCTGTCAAGTGTTTTTCTCACTTTCACTATGTCCCGGCTTTTCAAAGTCACTCCGTTTTTGTCATTTCTGTCTTTTATCCTTTTCTGTTAGTGTGTTTAACTTTTTTAAAGTTTGCTGCTTTTCATGGCCTTTTTTCTCTCTCGTAACATTTACTCTTTATTCTTTCGTTATGAATAAAATATTGCTCTCTGTGAGTATTTGTGAAACTTTTATACTGTGGGTTTTTATTCTATTATGTGCGATGTGTGTCGATGCCTCTGCGATGTCGCCGACTGTTCCGGTCTTTTCACTGTAAATTCTCTCTCACTTGTTATTCAGTGTTGCTTCTTTATCAACTCTCCTCTTAACTCTACCTCCGCGGTTCTCTCCATCTCTCCCTCTCTCTGATCATCCTTCACATTCCAGATTGCGTCCGTGTTGATGGGAGCTGCAAACACGCAGTGGCTTTGATTCGGGATGTTTGCTGCTTGTGCGAGCGAGTGCCGCTCAACGGGGATTTCACATGAGACGGCGTGTCGAGTCTGGGAAAAGCAAACTGGGTTCTGCTCTTTTTGCCATTTTACACGTTCCAGAAACTTTGATGACGGGCCAGATCTGCTGCAGGGGCTTGTGTTTGTGACCGCAGATGTACATTTGATAAAGCTAAATATAACTGTAAATAAGGACAGTAAACAACGAGAATGAAGTCAAGCTTCATATCCCAAACCTAATATCATGATAGGATGGAATATCAGTCTGGATGTATGGATGGATGATGGATGATGGATGGATGGATGGATGGATGGATGGATGGATGGATGTATGGAAATAAGGATGGATGGATGGATGGATGGATGGATGGATGGATGTATGGATGGATGGATGGATGGATGTATGGAAATAAGGATGGATGGATGGATGGATGGATGGATGGATGGATGTATGGATGGATGGATGGATGGAAATAAGGATGGATGGATGGATGGATGGATGGATGGATGGATGGATGGATGGATGGATGGATGGATGGATGGATGGATGGATGGATGGATGGACGGACGGACGGACGAATGGATGGACGAATGGATGGAAAGATGGGTGGATGGATGGATGGATGGATGGATGGATGGATGGATGGATGGATGGATGGATGGATGGATGGATGGATGGATGGATGGATGGATGGAGGATGGAGGATGGATGGGTGGGTGGGTGGGTGGATGGATGGATGGATGGATGGATAGACGGACGGACGTACGTACGGACGGACGGACGGATGGATGGATGATAGATGGATGGACGGACGGACGGACGGACGGACGGATGAATCGATGGAAAGATGGGTGGATGATGGATGGATGGATGGATGGATGGATGGATGGATGGATGGATGGATGGATGGATGGATGGATGGATGGATGGATGGATGGATGGATGGATGGATGGATGGATGGATGGATGGATGGATGGATGATGGATGGATGGATCCATTGGCATCAGGGTGTCTAGTATGAAGAAAAAGGGCTTTAAAAACTTGGTCCAGTAAACGTTCAGACTCTACAACCTTCGGTCCTGCATCCATGCAGGTTCCAGAGATTAACATGCACGCAGCTCGTCTCATCCCGAGTCCGTCAGAGCTGCAGTTTATAAAATCGCCGTGGCGACACACGGACGATGACAGAAGAAGATGAGGCACCAATTCCAATCTAATCTGGGCTGACCCTGAGATGTACGAGCTGTCAGGCCGGCGAAGCCGCGCGGCGACTCCGTCAGGCGGAGGAATGAAGGGAGCCGCGGCGCCGGTCCAATTTAGCAAGGAGTACAAGCTGTCGAATGTGGGTCATGGTTCATGACAATCGTGTCAGCTGCATCGATATTACGGAGGTGAGGCGAGAAAAGGGATTAGATGACAACTCCCCCCCCTGAAATGTGGGTGCATCTCCATGCCGGGTGACAGCTAAAACACAGCAGACGTGAGGGAACCTGGAATCACAGAGGACGGCTGGGAAACGTCTGGGAAACGTCTGGGAAACGTCGACTATCATCACTCCAGCAGCGAACGACTGACAGCAAAGTTCCTCCACTTTTCAGAGAGAAACAGTGAAGTGCTAGTAAACTCTAGACATGTTTCATCACTTCTCCCCACCGCTGCTGCTGCTGCTGCATGACTCAACACGCAGGTGAGGATGTTGTAACTTTGGTGCTGAAGTTAAAACCAGCGTGTTCTGCAGACGCAGGCCGCAGTGAGAAGATGCTCCACGAGCGTCTGACCTCGTTGACTATCCAGAGATGTGCAGGCGTTTATGCATCACCGCTTATAACAAGGTCAGACGTTTGTAAAGTAAAGAAAAGTCCAAAACATTAAAGATGTTCTATACCTTCTGTCCTAATCTGATCGGGCTACAGCCCGAAAAAAAACTTGGATGTTTGGATATTCGGTCAATGAATGAACATATTGGTTTTTCAGTACCGTAAAACACCAAATAATTTTAATTATAAGGTTCCCAGGGAGCCACGGGTTCTGTATCTGGGATTAATCCCAGAAGGAGTTGTTAGGAAAGAAGATAGGTACCTCTTCACTGACTGTTGCCTATAAGAAGGCCATTACGAGAAACTGGTTGAAAAGTGACGCTCCAGAAACAGGACATTGGATTATGGAGGAGATCTACGCGATGGAATAAATCGTGGCGCCGTTTCAAATGCTTTATGAGGTTTGACGTGTTGCCAGAAACACGTTTGCTGTTGAACAACGTCGGGACACTGCTCTCAGCTAATCTACTCGTCTTTGTTGTCTTTTTGCAAAACAGGAAACCTTAAAGATGAGGGAGGGTCTTGTTGGGGCATTGTCACACCATTGTGACGTGAAACTCCAGCTTCCTACCCCCTCCAGGGCCGACACCTTTTGAACTGGCCTTAACACAGACTTGAACCACGAGAACACCCTATGGGGTAATTTACAACTTAGTGACAGTCATGCCAAATGCCCGATAACGGCATTTGGTCGCAGATCACATCTGACTGTAAATTGCTTTTTGTCTCTCACCTTTGGCTTGTTGATTCCTGCCTTTTGTACTTTGAATTTACTGTATAAAAATCATGATTTCAACCATTCGTGGTCAGCACACCAACCCAGACACGCTCTGCGTAGGTCTGCTCACCGCCGGCTTACTGAATAAAACTCACTACACCACAGCGAACTTTCTGAACTGGATTTTATATTATTCTTCAACAGTTTTCAAGCTCCGCCTTCTTGTTTGCATCAGCCATGTCGGCTAAAAAACTCAGGTGGGAGCCCGATACTCACGACAAACTTCCACTTAAGACGTCCGTGTGGGAACTCAGATTTGAAGTTTTTAATCTGCAGAAAAGTTCCTGTCACTAGCTGCTGTTAAATGTTGTATTGGAAAACTGAAACGGTTCGGTACGGATGCGTGTACCGTTACCTCCCTAGTTTGTATGTAGGTTCAAAGACCTTTCCTGAATAAAAAAAGATTAGAAAACCAAATAAAAGCTGAATAAACTTCATAGAGCCATGTATTTCCATTAGTTCAGCTCACTTTTAATGAATGTGGGATGAATAAAAAGCCTCATCCATCAGCGTTTAGTCGCCGCGGCGACGCTGATGTGTTGATGGACGGCGCTGACACGCGGCTCAATATGAGCGGGAAGACTTAACGAGAGACAGACAGGAGACGGACAGACCATTTGTTCCCTTCATGCCTGATGGGATCGTCAGCTGTCAGATGTCGATGAGGAGGGTCCATGATGGCTATCGCCCCTGACAACCACCGGCCCACCGCTGACAGATGAGACAGATTACTGACACGGGGAGAGGATGCAGCTCCCGCTCAAGCCTGTTCCATCGCATCAGGTCCCGGCGCTGCGTAGCGGAGGCCCGGCTGACGGCCCGTCTGACGGCTCGGCTTCGGCACCGCCGCCGTAGCGGAGGCGACGCCGGGAGGAGGAGAGGCAGGGATGACGACGGCGTAGGGTGGGGCTGTGATCGACATGATGTAGCATCCTGAGTGGTGCCAGATTCAGAGTCGAGGGAATTAGAGAGGACCAGGGCTGGGGATCCATTCAAATGTCAAGAATCGATTTGATTCCGATGCTTAAGATTCAGAATCGATTATCAAGATTTGAAGAACCAATGTATAAATGTAATAGTTTATTTCACCAAAAGTCAATTTATTTTTTTTATTTTACATTTTGTTGTTAGTTTCTATGACAAATTTGTTATTCTGTATTTTTGTAAGAGAGTTTTTGTTTTATTAATTCCATTCTTTACTTAGTGACCCTTTTGCGGTGAAGTCACTTCCTGTTGTTGCGTGCAATTTCTCATCACTCGCCGTTAGCCCCGGAGAGGAGAGGTAAGAAGTTACAATCAATACAGTTACAGTGCTCCTGTAGATAATGCTTTTTCTTCTTTTTTCCTTTTTTTTCAAATTTTTTTCAAATTTTTTCTTTTTTTTCGTTTTTTTCTTTTTTTTCTTTTTTTCTTCCTTTTTCCTTTCCTTTTTTAATCTCAACATTTCAACTTTTTTCTCGACATTTTGACTTTTTTCTCGAAATTTCGACTTTTTTCTCAACATTTCGACTTTTTTCATAATGTATAAAGTGCATAATGAAAAAAAAATCTCCCCCCAGTTATAACTAATATAGATACATGCAGCATGTGCTGCCTTCATTCTAATACAAGACTTTTCATTTTTTGCAGCTCCAGACATATTAGTTTTTTTGTGTTTTTGGTCCAATATGGCTCTAAAACATTTTGGGTTGCCGACCCCTGCTGTACAGAGGAGAAGCACTTTCAATGTTCTGCATATAGTCATCTTGGTCAAACTGAGAAAAGAGTTAGCTGAAGATAAACATACAGCGTCCGCAGGGAGACGGACAGGACAGAGCGTCTGAAAAGATGTTGAGAGTTAGAAAGTGAGACTGTGGGCGGGATGGAGAGAGAGCAAAAGGTCACCGATCAACGGCCTGATTGGCGTCTGACGAGAAAAGAGCGACCCGCTCGTCCAACTCAAGATGACGGAGGACGAGGGGAAAGTTTTCTCTTAAAGCAGAACGATGAATATTTCAGTTACTCAACAGTTTCTCTGTATGTTTGGACCAAACAAGCGTCGGCGTCGGGCGTGGGCGTTCTGATTCAGAGCTATTGTCCTAAATAATCGATGCTTCCACCGTCTTTAGAATATCTGGCGAGAGGCGAGATAAGAATAAAGATAATTACGATCAGCAGGCTTATTTCAAAGAACGGTTCAGTAAGTGATTTAAAATCTCTAATTGGAATCTGCCCTTGAAATTTACTGAAAAGAGATTTACGCTGCCCGGAAGGCAATCCTGAAATGTCACCCGATTATGAAAGAGACGCCAGGAAAAACAACCATTTGCATTTCAGATTTATGCCAAAACTTTCAAACAAAAACAGGAGAGAAACTTTCCTCTCCTTTAAGTCTTCATGCTTCAGCATTTCTTTGGTAAACTGGTTGTTTTTCCTCTACATTTCTCTTTAAAACACATTTAAACGGTCCACAAGTGTTTGAATGATGTCACAGTTTGAGGGGGGGGGCGATATGGCAAAAATATCATATCACGATTTAAAAGAAATAAAAATCACGGTTTCGATTTTATCACGATATTAAATAGAAAAAATAAAAACAGACAATAAGCTACATGTTGCCGAGGGTGATAATAATTTAAAGAGACTAAAATTGGGTTAAGAAACGTGTACCGTCGTCCTCAATGCAGAAATGGGGCCAGAAAAAAAAATCCTGAATAATTCTAGTTTTCAGTTTCAATAACTGACGTTTTGTCCGTCAGTTTTCGTGTTTTTTGCCAGTTTTTCATTCTTATTATTTACATTCTGTTTTCCAACTTTCTAGGAAGCTGGTTTGTGTAGAAAATCTTTCCATCAAGCTCATTAAAGTGAAATATTTAATTGCACTCCGACAGCTGAACTAACTTTAAACCTTCTACTGAAAAGTGTCCACCTTCGGTTTTAGTTGAAGAGATTTCATACAAATATTGACGATTGACTGCAGAAGTGACCAATATGAAGTCCAATACCGCCTTAACGAGGAACTACAGAGCAAGAACCTGAACCCGAACCCTGATCATTAACACAGAACCGGTTCACCCTGACGTCCCTGGACTCCAGCAATCAGGAATTTCATCCCGGCGTGAGAGATCATGACTTTTCTGTCCTCAGTGTCACTTTGTTTAAATACTTATAAGCTCCTGAAAAGAGAAGTACTTTACCTAAAATGGCCTAAAATGATAAATGTCATATTTCTGAGGAACCTTACGAGGAAAATCTGAAAATCTGAACTTTGGTCATGTTGATCCTTGTGGTGGAATGTAAAGGCAGATAAAAAAAAAAACCTCAGGAACAACACCTCTACGTATCTAATATGTCTACTTTGTTTTTGTTTCAAATGGTGATTTTCTAAAACTAGAAAAAAATCACGATAAAAAGTTCTGTCCAAAAGTCATTCTGAATGAGGAAAGTTTGGTTTTTAACTCGGATAGCTTTCTTTTTTTACAGAAAGTATGGTTCAAACTACTGCGTATACACACATGAAATGGTGTTTGAAATGGTGATTTTTCTAGGACTAGAAAAAAATCACGATAAAATGTATCAGGGCCATGCAGGAGAAAAAATATTTGAGAGGGAAGATTTTTTTTATTGTTCACTTCGATAAAAAAGTCAAAATGTCGAGAAAAAAGTCGAAATGTCGAGATTAATGTCAAAATTTCAACTTTTTTCTCAACATTTCAACATTATTCTCGACATTTCGACTTTTTTCTCGAAGTGCATGAAAAAAAATCTTCCTCCTCTAAAATATTATTTTTATTTTTCTCCTGCCTGGCACTAATACTCTTCCGTAGTCTATCATTCTGAATGAGGAAAGTTTAGTCTTTAACTCGGGTGTCTTTCTTTTTTAAAGAAAGAATGGTTCCAACTACAAATATGCATATATATATAAACAGTATATAAACCCTATAAGCCCTTATCGATATCTGAACAGATGCTGGTGGTGCAGCCATTTCAGGGGAGCAACAACCGTCACTTCGGTCGATTGCATCGCGACTCGTTCCACCTCCTGACTGCTAAGCGTTGCTGTGTCCTTTTCCACCTTTATCAAAGTTATTTCTTCTATTTCCTTCAATAATTCGTTTTCTCGAGGAGCAATGTTGCAGATACAAACACAAACAAGGCCTATCGACCCAGTGAAAGTATCCAGAGATCATTTCTGAACCGTGTCCACACAGTAAATGCATCACTAGTATGGAGGGAGGTCAGGGGCCTACCGGTGGGCAGGGCCGGGTCCATGGTGGGCTTCTCCCAGGAGTTCACCTGTTCCCAGGTAAACCCGTTGGTTCCCAGAGACACGCTGTACCCACAGCTGCTGTACGAGTCCTCAAACGTGCAGCCGCCTGGAAAAAAGCACAAAGAGAGACACGGTGAGGACAGAAAAGCCATTTCTGTATCATTTAAAGGGGACCTATTATGAAAAACAGGTTTTTTCTTGCTTTAACATATATAAAGTGGTCTCCCCTCAGCCTGCCAACACAGAGAAGGAGGAAAGCAACCAGATTCTGCAGTGTCTGTACAGCCGCCCGGATGAGCCGTCCAGTGTGATGTGACTTCCACAAGCCAATAAGATTCTGCTCCTGTCGTTACGTCACGACGGGAGCAGATTTCCATAGGTCGGCCTCGCTGCTGAAACCACGCCCACAACCAACTCCACCGACCGGAGCGTCCGCCATTGTTTGGAAGCGGTGAATCGTGTGGCTGTTTCCACAGCGAGGGACAGTTAAAATTAGGTTTTGCATCGACACTTACCCTCATAAAAGGATCAGTTCCAACATAACGGACCCGGCAACTGCACACGAGTCAGCGGTAAGTGACGTTCATTTTTTATGTTATTTATATTTGTCTACGGGTAACACCGTAGGTCCGGTGAGTGGCTCCGGTGTTACACCGGAGCCACTCACCGGACCTACGGTGTTTTATTAGTAAAAAATTAAAAAAAGCTCTATTAGTACCAATAGAGCTTAGTTATTAGTAACAAACATTTTTCTTCTGTTCATGGTTTAAGATCTTCCAAGCACCTGAATCTGTTCAGCGACACCTTCAGAAGACGCACAGTCCTTCCTTGAGCCAGCAATAGTGCATACATTTTTTTTTTTTTTTTAACAATAAAGTTGCCATTTGTGAAAATTCAGTGTTGTGATTTCTTTCCAGTTAACATGATTCATTTGTCTTGTAAGATAAGAAATTAAATGATGAGGAATCGGAGTAAATAACTGTGGCGTACCTGTTAAGAATTCAATTAAATGTTCCTGTGTGAATTAGTGTGAAGACGTGGTGACCCGTTCCCTCTTCAGGGAACTAAAGGCTGATTTATGGTTCTGCGTTACACCAACGCAGAGCCTACGGCGTAGGGTACGCGTCCATTTAACACAGAACCGTAATTCAGGCTTAAGATCCGTTTACAGCGTGTAACTGCATGCGAGCGTCCGACTATCAGGTCGAGCTGCGTGACATCGGACGCTCTCTGTCCACACTGAAACCGTTAAACTCGCGGCCAGTTAGGACAGTCCAATAGAAAATAAAGAAATGGAATTGATTTTGTCGCTGAAGCTTGTTCGCATCGCATGGGACACGCTTTGTGTACGCAGCCGGCTCTTCTGCCCGGAGCAAGGCTTTGTTCCCTCCCCTGCTACACGTCATTCAAGCAGCCAATCAGCGCAGAGCCTCATTATCATAGCCCCGCCCCCTCAGAATCCCTCATAGAGAAGGAGGTTAGAAGTGGTAAAAATAAAGACATGGCCCACAGGTTGAATTTCTGATTTATGTAGAAAAAACAAGCTTTTGATTGTTTTTAAGACATTCAAGGCCTGTTTACAATATACATTAAATGTCATAATAGGTCTCCTTTAAGTCCCGCATTGCTGCCACCTGTGGCCACGACTGCTAAAGAACTACACAACAAAACCCTTAAAACCTTTAAAACCTCTCTAACCTCGTCTCTGATCGTACTCTCTGCTTTATTATACGTTTAAAAGCCGCTTCTTTTGTTGTTGTTGTTGAGCAACAAAGCTTTGAGATGCTGCCGCGGATTTATTAACAACATAACACTAATTAAGTTCTCAGCGGGAACTGGAGCCGTAAGAAAAGACGGCGTCAGTTTATCAAAGAAGTGACGGGAGAGAGAGAAACAGAGCGAGAGGGGCGAGAGACAGCCCTTTTGAATGGGAGAGAGAGAGGGGGAATAAAGGCTAAAAGAAAGAGAAGCTCTATGTGTCAACATGATTAAGTCGCAGTGTCTCATCATTATTTCATGGCCCAGCTAAAACACATTTTCCACTACATTAGCTTTCTCTGTTAGCCGCGAGCGCTACGCACACACATCCACACACGTAAACACGCTAATTAGACATATGCTTTGACACACAACCGTTTTAATTTGTTTTGAAGTATTTGAAAAGGGGGGGCGTCGCTGCTTTATTCATAAAATCACTGAGCGGCTACCTCTTTTTCTTTTTTATGTTCTTATAAGTCTCCCACTCTTCTTCTTCAAAGAGCATTTATCAGGTTCGACTTGAATAAAGGCTCTTTTTTCTCCATCTCCAACGATCAGAAAGAAAAAGAAAACCTTTGCTAGGAGTCACCGAGGACCTGCAGAACAAGCTGCAGGAATTATCTGCAGATTTAAAGTAAAACCTTATAAAACACACTGCAAAAACTCCAAATCTTACCAGGAATATTTGTCTTATTTTAAGTTAAAATGTCTCATTTTTAGTCAAAAAATCTCATTACACTTAAAACAAGAGTCATTACCAGAAAAATAACTTGTTATTTGACCATTTTCACCTGTTTCAAGTAAATTTTCACTTGAAATAAGTAGAAAAATCTGCCAGTGGGACAAGATTTATCTTCTCATTACAAGCAAAAAATCTTGTTCCACTGGCAGATTTTTCCACTTATTTCAAGTGAAAATCTACTTGAAACAGGTGAAAATTGTTGTTTTTTCCAGTGATGAGTCTTGTTTTAAGTGTAATGAGTAATTTTTGACAAATTTTGTAATTTTGACTAAAAATGAGACATTTTAATTAGAAATAAGACAAATATTCTTGTTAAGATTTTGCAGCTGGAAATACACCAATGTACAAGAATCAAAACCAGCGTTTTGATGATGATATTTAAGTGCATTTTACTGGGAGAAAAACCATCACACTCACTCACTGTGTCTCCATCATCTTGTTGTCATACGAGTCCATTAATCAAACCTACAAGCGTTCCCCAGCAGGACAACGGCTCCAGTTTAAAGACCATGAAACTCGCATGGACGCATCAGGAGACGACTAGGAGAAATAATTCCCAGGGTTCTTAGGGAAATATTTGTGAAAAACAACAGCAACAGAATACAAAAGCTCCCATAACAACTTTTGAAACCCTTTTCTTTTAATCTGTAAAAAAAACAATCATAACTCTTATTTACTCATTTGTTGCGTGATGGCAGCCCGTTTGACTTTCTGAAAACTTTAAAAGTAAAAGAATTTGCCGTCTGTGACGTCGTCCTTTCCCAGGATCCCCGTCAGTGGATCACAGGTGCGTTTTTTATATTCAGCTGGTAAGACTTTAACATGAAAATCCAGTTTCTAGCCTCATTTCTGATCAAGTTCTGTACAACTGGCAACATAAATGCTGAAAAGTACATACAGATTTTGGAGCAACACATGCTGCCATCCAAACAACGTTTTTTATGCATGGACGCCGCTGCTTATTTCAGCAAGACCAGCCACATTCTGCACGTGTTACAACAGCGTGACTTTCAAAGTAAAAGAGTCCAGGTTCTTCCCCGGCCCGCTTGCAGTCCAGACCTGTCTCCCATTGAAAATGTGTGGCACATTATGAAGCGTAAAATACGACAGAGAAGACCCCGGACTGTTGAACAACTGAAGCGGTTCATCAAGCAAGAATGGGAAAGAATTCCACATGAGAAGCTAAGAGAATTACTGTATTTTCTGGACTATAAGCCGCTACTTTTTTCATAGGTTTTCAACCATGCAGCTTATACAAAGGTTTTATTCTGTGGATTTTTCTTCCACCAATCGGGGCACTCTAACCGGTATTAGAATAAAAACTAAGACAAAATAAATGCAAAGCAGAATACGCTACTTCTTCTTTAGCAGATAGAAGTAGAAGCAGATTTCAAACAGATAAATAGATAAATGAATACTGGTTATTTTCTCTTGGTTCTGTCCAGTTTTAATCAGCAAAGTTGCTGCCGTGTTAAAAGACACTGTTAGGAAAGATCTATTTAGGTACAAACATGTACATCATTTACAGTTCAGAATCCTTCTGTACATGTAGTAAATATCTAATCTAACAACAGAAATATCTGCGGCTAAATATCTTCTTTTTTTAAGAGCGGAGGCGGCTTGTAAGCAGGTGCAGCTTATAGTCCAGAAAATATGGTAGTCTCCTCTCTTCCAAAACGTTGATTGAGTGTTATTAAAAGGAAAGGTGATGTAACGAAGTGATAAACATGCCCTTTCCCAACTTCTACTGCACGTGTTGCAGCCATGAAATTCTAAGTTAATTATTATTTGAAAAATAAAATAAAGTTTATGAGTTTGAGCATTAAATATGTTGTCTTTATAGTGTATTCAATTGAATATGGGTTGAAAAGGATTGTCAAAATCATTGTATTTTGTTCTTATTTACATTTTACACAATTTCCCAACTTCAACCGAATCCGGTTTGTACCTTAATACTTTAGTACCATCTGTGAGCCGGCAGCATGTTAACATGCGTCCTGGTGGAGCTGTTTCTCGTGGCTTGTTCCTGGTTCTGTCACCTCGGGCTGCTTTGTACGCCAATGTTTTGGACTCTCTGGAAACGTAAACCTGTTGGTTAAGTCTGTTTTCCTACGTCGCAGCACATTTTCCAGCTATACCGCTGGAAATGTATGATTTAGCTTTAATTATGCGTCTTCAAGCAAGACTTACATCAACTGGGAAATGAAATTTCAAAATAGCAGAAGCCTTTTCCTCCGTCAGTGTTCTGGTGGAAAAAACAACCTCCAGCCAACGGCTGAAAACTGGTAAAACACATTTTTTTCTTTAAGATATGAAAATAACTGTCATAAATTAATCAATTCTGGGATAATTAGCTTTTATTGCCCCCTCGTTGTTCAGTGATCTCATTAGAAATGAAAAGAAATTAAAGTGATCTCATTAGAACAGAGCTATAAACAGGCGAACGGGGGCTGCGGGGGAATCTATCAATATTCAATATCAGATCTGCAATTTTAAAAGCGCGATCGGGGGATGCAAGAGACGAGTGAGTCACAGTGTGTGTGTGTGTGTGTGTGTGTGTGTGTGTGTGTGTGCGTGTGTGTGTGTGTGTGTGCGTCGCAATGCCCTGATCTAGTTTTCAGATGCAGTACAACACGTCCCTCTCCCTGATACACAAACATAATTATACACACAGAAAACACATTTCCATAACGACAACATCACACTGATTCTCTTCTGTGTGTGTGTGTGTGTGTGTGTGTGTGTGTGTGTGTGTGTGTGTGTGTGTGTGTGTGTGTGTGTGTGTGTGTGTGTGTGTGTGTGTGTGTGAGAGAGTGTGGTTTTGGTACAGAAAGACCTACTTTAATAGTCAGGTAAGTAAGTCATTGTGTGCGTTATTGTAGGTTGCTGAGGAACTACACATGTCTGATGTTCAGGGTCACTCTGACCCGCATTACCGGGTCATGACAGACTAAACGTGCTTAAATATACAAATGTATTATCATTATATTTCAGACACTTCAGCAGAGGAGGTTTGGTGATACGGTTAAAACGCTCCACTAAACCTCAAATAAGTAAATGACTGTGATGTAAACCGCGGCATGACCCAGTCCAGGGTTCTTCCTTCATTAACATTCTTATTGGAGAGTCAGGTGGAGCTTCTTTCAGGTGGACTGGGAGCTTTTTCTTACCTACTATTTTAACATTTTCTTAGACTTAGAACTTAGTACCTAAAACATTCATTTTAATGAAAGGTCCAATGCAGTGGCTGGTTGTCTGGGTCACGTATGTTGTGTTGGTTGGTTAGTTAGGTTGGTTGTTAGTTTGCTTTGTTGGTTGGAATGGTTTATTGTGTTTGTTTGTTTGTTTGTTGTGTTAGTTGGTTGGGTTTGTTTGTTGAGTTAGTTTGCAGTGTAGGTTGGTTGGTTGTGTTAGTTGGTCAGTTGGTTTTATGGTTAGTCATTGGTTGGCTCGTTGGGTGGGTTATGTTTTTTTTGTTTGGTTGGCTGACTGTCTTAGTTGGTCATTGGTTGGTTGGTTGGACTGGTTTATTGTGTTTTTTTGTGTTCATTGGTTGGGTTTGTTTTTAGTGTAGGTTGATTGTGTTGATTGTGGTGGTTGGTTACGTTAGTTATGTTTGTTGGTTGTGTTGATTGGTTGGTTCTTTGCTTTGGTTGTGTGGGTAGTGTTTGTAGTGTGGGTTGGTTGGTTGTGTTGGTTGATCAGTGGTTGGTTGGGTGGGTCATGTTTCTTGTTTGGTTGGCTGATTGTCTTAGTTGGTCATTGGTCGGTTGGTTGTGTTGGTTGTTAGTTTGCTTTGTTGGTTGGTTGGACTGGTTTATTGTGCTGGTTTGTTGTGTTTGTTGGTTATTTAGTTAGTTTATAGTGTAGGTTGGTTGGTGGTGTTGATTGTGGTTGGTTGTGTTAGTTGTGTTTGTCGGTTGTGTTGATTGGTTGGTTCTTTGCTTTGGTTGTATGGGTAGTGTTTGTAGTGTGGGTTGGTTGGTTGTGTTGGTTAGATGATTGTTTCTGGTTGGGTTGGTTTCTTGGTTAGATGGTTGTGCTGGTTTGTTTTGTTGATTGTTTTATTTGGCTGGTATTCATATGTGGGTTGGTAATGTTGGTTTGTTGCAGTGGTTGGTTGGTTGACTGGGCTGGTTACATTGGTTGGTTGGTTAGTTGGTTTATTAGGTGTGTTGGTTGTGATGGCAGTGTGGGTTGTGTTGATTTGCTTTTTTGGCTGGTTTTCATGTGTTGGTTGGTTAATTGTGTTGGTTTGCTGGAAAGATGATTATGATGTTGGTTGGTTGAAATGTTGGATGGATGGTTAATTGCGTTGGTTGGTTGGTTTTACTGGCAGATTGGTTTGCCTATTGATTCATTTTATTGACTAATTGATAAGAAAACATTTGAAAACTTACATCTTAACTGAATAAACAAAATATCTCGATGTGAATGAAATGCAAAAAAGGGAAAATAGGGTTCAGCCAAAGCTTAATGCTTAAATGGGGAGATACACAGAATTTGTGCATCAGTTTCTCTTTGAGGATTAGATAGTGTCAATCGAATTCCATTCAGTAATTTGTTTAAATAACCTCCCCCTCCTCCATAATCCAGGTTTTGCCAACGTCCCAGACCGACATCGCCAGGTCACATTCGATCAAACTGATACTCGCTGGAATCAGCTCCAATACTTCAAATGCAGCCATCGTATATACGAGAGCAACGTAGCGTGCAATTCTACTGGAAATGTGATGGACAGCGCGGCCCAGTACTGCTATAAATTGATAGAGGGTTTCTTAATTAATTGGATATTCCGTTTTTAATAAGCAAAAGACGGCAAAGACGCATGCGAAGCAGCATTTTCTGCCTGAATTTGCCTCGGGCCCCGACTGGACATGTCGGCAGACGACATAGATCAAATTAAGTCTGTATCACAGCCATAGCTGCACTCAAACACACACACTAATGCAAGCAAACCTGGCTCCCCTCCACAAACACTCACACAGAAGCAAATATGGCCAAGTCAACCCCCACAGGGGCCGCAAAAATAACTAGGTCCCCCCTAAAATACCCACTTACACGCACGTAAACACATCCTACCACGATTACACTTGTTTAAGCTCACTCCGCTGTCTTTCTCATGTTAAGATCTCCATTTCCCCGAGGCACAAATAGCAGCCATTAGAGGGTTTCATGTCAGCCGGGGTTAACGGGGGACGACAGGACCCGGAGAGCCACAAACCGGGGGGAGGAGGGAGGAACCCGGGGGCCAACGGCCCTAAAGAGTCTGTTTACTGCTCACTTAGATAACAGCACCGATCCTGATGCAGCTGTGTGTGTGTGTGTGTGTGTGTGTGTGTGTGTGTGTGTGTGTGTGTGTGTGTGTGTGTGTGTGTGTGTGTGTGTGTGTGTGTGTGTGTGTGTGTGTGTGTGTGTGTGTGTGTGCAGCGTGTTTCTGAATCAGAAGTACTGAAGAGTTTCATTATACGATATTACCTACAACGTATAAGCAGTTGCTGCTAAAACATTACACAGTTTCCTTTAAAAGCTGCAGTTTACCAACCGTTCGTCATGCAAACATCGTCCTGGACGCCTGAACTTACATTTCTTGTGATTTCAGAAGAAACCGTCTAAAAATCTTTTACTAAAGTTATTTTTTGGCATATGCATATGTATGTGTGTATATATATATATATATATATATATATATATATATATATATATATATATATATATATATATATATATATATATATATACATATTAGGGCTGGGCAACGATTATAATTTTTAATCGCAATTAATCGCATGATTTCCCTGATTAATCATGATTAATAATAATGAACGAAAAGTGCCATAACATTTGTTGTGCAAACATCTCAGCAAACATCAGCACTTGTCAGTAACACATATTTAGCGTAAAAATGTCAAATAAAATATAGCTTATTGCCACTGCCAGGGCATTAATGTCATCCTGTTTTTTTATGAAAAATAAAAAAAGTCAACAACAAAATCCTGATCCACGATCAAGACATTAAAACAGGCAATTTCTGAGGAAACAGCAGAAACTTTTAACGGGGAGCAGCATTACCGTCTATATTCATATTTATATTATCTATATTCAGCACCAAATGTCCCTGTTAGAAAGTGTGAAGCACAAAAAAAAAAATCACTCTTGAAATTTCCTTTACAGGGGTGGAATGGGAGAACTTTAAAATGAAAATGTCCATGGAACCGTTCGGTAATTTTACTGCTCTCCATGTCTGTTTTAGCTTTTCTGCATGTTTTTCCGCCAACTCTCTTCTGGTTCCTAAAACATCAGTTTCTATTCTTCTTCCAGGGATGTTTGATGTTCTAACCTCCAGAGTTACTCAGAAGTTTCTAGCAGGAACTGCGACAACTTAACGGTAATGTGCCACAGCTGAACAATGAGAGTCGCTGCAGGGAGATCCCGGTAGAGGTGGTTAAGACACTTAAGAACGTAATTACCCACTAGAGTGTGACTGAGCACGACACCAAACCAGATTACATCGTTACAGTGACATTAAAGCGGCTTAGGCGCCAAAGTTGGTGCCAAATATTCCCAAAGCTTTGGTCGTTTACCAGGTAGATCCGGTTATTTTGGTCTGAGGAGTCTGAGGCCGTCAAACACTTTTGAATGAATAGTTTATTTCGGTTACATTACATTATATGCAACTGTTGAGGCATTGTCACGCCATTGGTGACGTGAAACTCCAGCTTCCTACCTCCTGCAGGGGTGACATCTTTGAACTGGCCGCACTACAGACTTGAACCAAGGGAATGCCATATGACGAAGTTCCTCACTAATTGATATAAACTCATTTGGCCACAGACTTGAACCACGAGAACACCTTATGGGGTAATTTACAACTTACTGAAATTCAGGCCGAATGCCCGATAACAGCATTTGGCCACAGATCACATCTGACTGTAAATTGCTTTTTGTCTCTCACCATTGGCTTGTTTATTCCTGCCTTTTGTGCTTTGAACTTAATGTATAAAAGTCATGATTTCAAACCACTCTGGGGCAGCACACCGACCCAGACATGCGCTGCGTAGGTCTGCTCACCGACGGCTTACTGAATAAAACTCACTACACCATAGCGGACTTCTGAACTGGAATTTATATTATTCTTCAACACAACTTAACTTGTGTGCATGTATCTGACAAAACATTATCTTTATAATATTTACACTAATCAGTTTCACACAATAACCAATAACACACAAACTCTCTGTAACCGAAAAAGGAGTTTAGGCTGAAGCCGAAGCTTACTTTTGCCGAATCCTGTACCTTCCAAAAGGTTTTGGATTTTGTGTTTTCTGGGGTGTTTTGGGGGGTTTTAGTTACTTTTCTGCTCAGTCTTTCCATGGGTTTGAAACTGAAGGGTCTCAATCTGTCTACGGTTTCCATCTGCAGTAACGAGAACATCGGGGTTGGGAAAGCTCGGCCGGGCTGCGAACACGGTTGTGTGTGCAGCCGCTCTCTCTCTGGCAGCCACATGGCCGTATTAAACGTGCGCACGCCTATTTAACTTGTATTAAATCCACTGTCAGCTCGCATGCCAGGATCTTTGAATAATTCCATTTAGTCATTTAAAACCATATGGCGTCTGCCCCGGCGTACTCCTCACACACATCACACACACTCGCCCCCGAGGCTGAAAAAACACACTGACTAAATACCCAAATGTCATTATTGCCACCCCAATAACCCGGGATGATAAAGGGAAGATATCTGTTAGCTTAGCACACAGCTGGAACTGGAAATGTGAGCTCTGTAGTGAAACCTGATTTAAGAGAAAGAGGATAAATTTAGACCTTTTTTTTGTGTCGGTGTATTTGCATTTGGGCGGACGAGTGCTAAATGCTAAACAGGAATCCATTTAATTGAAATTCTTTAAAAGGTCAGGAATCACAGACGGCAACGCTCCACGTTTTAACCAAATTACAGCATGTGCTGGTGATGTCATCACGCTTCCCGTTCAGATCCAGACTGAACAAATCTAGTACCCCTTTTACACCAAACCGGTTCTGGTTCTGGTTCTGGTTCTGGGCCAGTGCTGTTTGGAACCAGGTTTTCTGTTTCCAAAGACAAAGAACTGGCTCCAGTTCCAAGGTAGCACCAACTATTTGCTGGTCAAGATTTTGTGTCATATTTCATAACGATGGTCCAAGTTTCTTCCTACTCTACGTACATTTATTATTTAGTGATTATTAATGTTCTTTTTTATGTTATTGATTTATTGTTCTGCTGTTTTAGTTATTTATTTATTTATTTTTTTCATGCTTATGTTCGAAATAAAAGATATCAATCAATCAGTCAATTTGAATCAGTTTTCAATGAGAATTGAATTTGTGTTGGGATGGAGGAGGGGGGGGGTTATAATTGCTTAAATTGTCTATATATTTCATTACTTTATATACTGTCTTGGGGTTACATTTGCATAAAATGCTAAAAACCAAATTCTCAAAAATTAAAAACCGAAATAGACCGAAAATTGAAAAGAAAACGAAAAATAACGAAAAAAATAAATAAAACTGATTTCATCCGTCTCTGTTTCCTCCCTGGATCTGTTTGGTAATTCTGACCCACGATGTTTCTGAAAGCAGTTCTATCAGCATTCTGGGAGCTGATTGGTCCTTACAGCATCATTAGCTG
The DNA here is from genome assembly GCF_033807715.1 of Cololabis saira. NCBI lineage: Eukaryota > Metazoa > Chordata > Actinopteri > Beloniformes > Belonidae > Cololabis > Cololabis saira. The sequence goes on along the minus strand of NC_084594.1, from coordinate 3,539,168 downwards.
CAATACTTGCTGTTGAATCTCAATATAATACTAGTATTAATATGTTCCATAACTACAGTCATATCATTCATGCAACAGCTGAAAAAAGAGTTTTAATAACTCTAACCCAAATCAATATCGGAATCAAATCAGATCGATTCTGAATCTTAAGAATTGGAAGCGAATCATATTCGATCCCCAGTCCTATTCCATCACATTAATACACAACATTCTTTCCCGCTACACACTCAGGAAAGCCAGATATAAGTGAGAAACTCCTTCTGAAACAAGACGGTAGTTTGGACGTGTTTCAAGTCGCTCTGGGTGGATTTTATCCATCAGAAACTCAGCCGGAGGCAGAAATATCCCGGGCCTGCGAGGGAGAGCTCAGTTCTGCTTTGATAGAAAAGGCCAACTGCTTATTCCATCAAATATAGAGGAACTGCACATCAACACTGCACTGAGATTTATCACACATTCTAGATCTCTTACTCACCGCTGTCGGGGGCTTTTAAGACTTTATCATTGTCTTTGTTTATAAGGCCATTCTGGTTTTGCTTCCAGCTTATTTGGGGAGGAATCTCTCTCAAAAAAGCACTGGGAGGCAGAATCTTCCGTCTCAGGACTTATTTTTTATTGACTGTACCATTTCTGCCCCTTCTGCTTGGAATGAGTTGCAGAAAATCTTAAAATTAAATAATCTTGAGGCAGGGTGGAGGAGCTGCAGCCACTCAGGCTGACGGGACACAGGTGTGGCCCGTCAGCCTCTCCACCCTGCCAGACTTATAAGGGAGAGACAGAGAAGCTGCAAGGAGGACTGGGAAGCTGCTGATGTGCTTGTGCACGTGTGGCGGTGATTCTGCTTTAATAAAAGGATTCTGCACTAAACTCCGTGTCCTCTCTATCCTGTCGGTCGGGCCCCGTAGCACTCGCCCTGCTACAAATCTGATGCTTTTAAGGTTCTTCTGAAAGACTTGAAAGCAAGTACAACTGGCTGTAGATGCTTCAACTGCTGATTTTGTCTGTGATCTGTATTTCTGATTTGTTTTTAATTGTTTTGATATTGTTGGTTTGTGCAACTTTGTGTTTGTGCTGCTGCCTTTCTTGGCCAGGACTGTCTTGTAAAAGAGATTTGTAATCTCAACGAGACTTTTTCCTGGTTAAATAAAGGTTATAATAACAGTTAAAGCTTGTGCACGTTCAGGCTGCAGTGGAAGCTTGTATGACTTGATGTAGATTCTTCAGGCCTGGACATTTAGCAGATGAAACCACCCACGACTCTCTATATCAAACCATTCAAAAGTTATGGCAGAAAGTAGGAATTATCAAATATGGACCAATCAGAAGAAAGGGCGGGACTGATCTGCACCGATTTTGTTCAAGGACTCAATACCGAGTCCGATGACACCACCCAAGACTCTTCATGTCAAAACATTCAAAAGTTATGGCAGAAAGTAGGAACTATTAAATATGGACCAATCAGATGAAGGGGCTTTTTGGTGTCTAACGTCGCCACGGTAACGCTTTTGACTGAGAAAAGTAATGTGCATCGTCGCAGGATGGAGACGAACATTTTGATGTATAACACACCTGGGTGCACGTTACGGTTCGGGCTGAATTAACGGCCGAAGAAATGGCATAAATTGCGCCAAAATTACACGATTAATTCAAAATGGCCGACTTCCTGTTCGGTTTTGGCCATGGCGCCAAGAGACTTTTCTTTAAGTTGTGACATGATACAGGTGTGTACCGATTTTGGTGCATGTACGTCAAACCGTATTGTGGGGCTTGAGGCACAAAGTTTTCTAGGGGGCGCTGTTGAGCCGTTAGGCCACGCCCATTAATGCAAACCATTAAATATCACATTTTTCGCCAGGCCTGGCTTGCGTAAAAAAAATTTGGTGACTTTTGGGGCACGTTTAGGGGAAAAAAAGGCCCTCATTTCGTCGGAAAAATAAAAATAAAGAAAAAGAGTTGTAAGTGTCAGTGCTCGGGCTCTAATAAAACACAAAAACAGACCAGACCTTCTCCTTCGGCTTTGTTTCTCAGGTTCAGGTCACTATTTAACCATAAAGTCGGCTCATATTTGGTCATATCCCCAATTTGATTGGCTGATCTCGGCTGACTTTTTATGGTTTTTTGTTTTTTTCTTTACTGTTTTAATTTGTACGTACTAGGACAATGTACAATGCAACACACACTTTGTACTGTATGTTACACAACATGGATACTCTCAGTACCATAATATTACAATCGCTGGTATTTCATTATTGTAATATGCATTTTTTGCTTAAGTCACTTTAAACTCAAGTCACTTTAAGATACAATCCATACTGCTTTTAAATGCTGCTAAATCTATTTTACTACTATGTATGTTTTATGTTTGTTCCCTTGTTTGATTGTATTGTATGACTGAACTTGTTGAAGGCTTTAAAAGTTGCACTTTCCTCCACTTCTGACGCCACGTGAGCGAGTGAGCGAGTGAGTGAGGGAGAGAGAGTTTGTGATAAAGTCTTGGAGAGAAAAGTGTTTTTTCCTTCAGGGTGTGTCGTGACTTTAATTATCCTCAAAGTAAATCAATAGAGGACCTGCCAAGTCACCTTTGGTTCTGCATGAAGGAGCACGGAACAGACCGAGGCCTCAATGCCCCGCGCCGGCCACAGACACACGTCAACGCTTCGTTACTGAGTATTAATAAAGACACAGCAGTCACAAAAACATCGTACTCAAAGGTGAGGCTATGAAGTACACACACACACACACACACACACACACACACACACACACACACACACACACACACACACACACATGAACTTCCTGCGCCCACACAGGCGCCTCCAGGTTGAAATGACAGGTTGCAGAGAGCCGTCAAAGTGAATTAGAGGAGAAGAAGTTGACAAAGCAGATAAATCGAGGACTACCTCACTATGCACACACACACACACACACACACACACACACACACACTCACATTAGAGGTTTATACTCCCCACAGCTGCAGTGATTCTATTACTCTTCCCAGAACACAGTTTATCTTCACCTCAGTCGACCACACGGACTTTAGGACACGTTTGAGAGTCTACTGTACAGAATCACCGCCGTCGACCCGCCGGGACATCGATTTAACTCCGTCTGGCCTTCGACTGGCGGCAAACACGACCTGAACTCGGTCAGTCACAACCCACCGTCCACCGAGGAGCTGGTATCATGTTTAACACATTACTATCGTTTAAACAAACACTTGTCTTTAGTTTAGGATAAATCAGTCAAATCCAGAGAAGATTCCTTAAATAAAAAAGGAACGGTATCGGGTATATCATGTAGATCTCAAGTTCAAGATGATTGTGAAACATATCACAGCTGATGGAATATTTCCACGTGATCCGAAGATCTGTACAGACTCCCTGGTTATCGTAGTACTGGAGACATCTACTCTTCCTTTATCTGCCTGGTTTTCACATACAGAGGGTCCATATGTGCCCAGGTAGCAGAGTTTTTGGTTCAAACATGGTTTTCTCTGACTTGTATTTTGCCCGGACCGATGGACTTGACCCCGGTGCGTCTGACTGCCTAAATGTAAACGACGTGGTCCAAAACATACCGTCATCTTTGTCAAAGCCACTGGAGGATATTTAGGCCACATCTGGCCTTCATGGTCTTTGCCAGTGCTGCAACTGAGCCAAAAGTGTCAAACGTTGCGTCAAAGTATTGGCGAAAAATAGGAACAAAACCTTCTTATGCCTTCCTGCCTGGACTGACTGGGCGGTGCCTCTCACCTTTCTTCTCTTCTCCTCTTCCCTTCCTCTTTTCTCCATTTCCATTTTTATTTATTATAAGTATCTCATAGCTATCATTTTTGTGCATCACTCCTGTAGTTTCTTGTGCTGGCCCCCCTTTTTCTTCTCTTTTTTCTCTTTTGTACATGGTGCAGCATCCTCTGCCGGTGGCGAAGAGCATCTCTGAATGCAAAACACCGGATCCTGCAGTGCGGGAGTGAGAGGGGCAAGGTAACGGCCCCTTTTGGGCGGGGGAGAAGGTTCATCCCTCAAGACTCCTCTCCCTGGCCCTGCCCCTTCTCAACCTTTCCCCGACCCTGCACCCCAACCTGGGGCTTGTTGATTTGGCCGGAGCTTCGGGAGCTGTGTGCTGGCCTGCGGTCCCCACCCCCGGTCATCTCGCTGCTGCTTCCACCTGCCTGCTGTGCTGTTGACGTCCCCGACCCCCAGTCTGGCCTTCGGCAGGAGGGTCCCCCCTTATGATCCAGGTCGGGGTCCAGGTTTCTTCCCTCTTAAAGGGGAGTTTTTCTTGCCACTGTTTGGCTTAAGGTATTTCTCCCACTATAGTGGAGCGGCTAAGAGTGGATTTTAGGCAGAATCGTGCATTTGGTGATACAAGCATAAAAATTGGCATGAGCAGTCTCCATGGGTCACTTGACAAGAAAATTGTTTGGGCCACTTGAAATTTCAAGTTGGCGGCCATTTTTCAAGATGGCCGCCACCTTGGTCAATCAATTAAGTGATGTAATTGTTTGGTTGGTGATATAGGCATGAAAATTGGCATGAGCAGTCTCCATGAGTCACTACAGCCACTTGAAATTTCAAGATGGCAGCCATTCTTTGAGATTGCCACCTGGATTTTTAAATAGTATTGTTAGGTTCCTAAATCATCAACCTAAATTAATAACTTAGGAAAAGACACAGAGACTGTTAGAAATGATTTTCAAGGCGCTTCTGCAGAAGCTTGGAGAGAAGTCCTGAGGAGCTTAAAGGCAACACGGCCCTCCTCTTTAGAGCTCGTCAGACCTTCTCCCAAATTCTCCCTGCAGTCGAGCCCTTTTTATTCAGCAAGGATGACAGGAAAACCCATATTTGGTAAACAATGAACAATTAGAAGAAACAGATGGTCAAACAGATCAGATGATGGTTGAAAAGTCACACCTATGACTTTTCAGTTAATAAACAACTTATCTGTGGTGTGCAGAGCAACAGACATCCTTTTAAGAAACCTCAAATGGTCTTGTCATCAGATGGTCAACTAACCCTTAAAGACAATGAGACGGCTGTCAGTCGACCCCCCTGAGTATCTCCAAGGAAGTGGCTGTCCTGTCATCTGTTAACATGTGATAACCAGCAGTCAGGGTAAAGTCTTTAAGAAACACGAAGGGTCAAAGGGGTCAACAGGAAGTATTGGACAGATGTGTCCAACTGCACAATAGTCAACTGTTTAACAGAGCAGACAACCCCCTAAATACCCTCAGGGAGTGGTCTGTCCTGTGACTTCTGTTAACAATGGTAAAGATGTGAAAAACGCAGCAGTTAGCTCTCTGACTTGACTTGATTCTGTTACTTTCATAATGACAAATTTGTTCAAAAACGTTGATTAACCTCACAAATATATTTTCCCATGTTAATTTGAGCTCCTAAAAAGGCCAAGAGTGGATTTTTTACTGTATTTTGTCTAGGGAGTAGACTACTAGGGAGTTTTTACCTGCCATTGTTTATGTAATAAGTGCTCGGGGGTTTATGTTCATGTTCTGGGTCTCTGGAAAGCGTCTGGAGACAACTTTTGTTGTATTAGACGCTATATATATATATAAATAAAATTGAATTGAATTGAATTGAATTTACTACGTTCACATTACTACAGATCGTCTGCAGTTGAAGTTGACAGCTTGACAGCAGTTACAGTATCCACCTTCACTTGTAGGACCATAGTTTCTGTTCCATTAAATTGTAGTTGCCATTTGTGTGTACTTGTGCCACCAACTTACATATATTTGCATTTGAAACCCCAAATATTACACACAAATATTCTCACACACAAATGCTGTGGATGCTCAGTGGGGACGGTTCTGCATTAAACAGGCCAGCAGGGACGTATTTAAGGACTTCATTTGGTCTGCGTACACAGACGAGTCAGTCGTCCTGAACGATGTCATTACTGTCGACAGACGCGAGCGGAAGGCCGTGTGAGCATCTACTCATGCATAACCTCGCCTTGAGCGGGAGCCGCTTTAATCCGGGTAAATATTCAGAGCAGAATGTGTAGGTTGAAGAGGCGCTTCACTCTGCTCCTCTCACAGGTTTCATACTCCATTTCAATTAGCTGGAACGCTGAACGCTCCTCTCAGCTGCTGCCCGGGAGCTGCTGAGCATCGGCCTGCAGCCCTGATACTGCCCGGGAGCTGCTGAGCATCGGCCTGCAGCCCTGATACTGCCCGGGAGCCGCTGAGCCTCGGCCTGCAGCCCGATACACAGCTAATGGAGGAGTTGAAGCTCTCCAGCATCTTCTTTGTTTGTTTGTCACTAGGGCTGCAACGATTCGTCGACGTTGTCGACAAAAATCGATAATCAAATTGCTTCCCTGTACTACATATTATAGAGGGTCTGCATTGAAGTCACTTCCCCACTGGACCAGCCCCCTTACTGCACTGAGTGGCAAAACATCAGCAAAAATGGTTGCAACTAGTGGAGAAGATGGGATAACAGCAGTTGGACTTGACAGTGACCCGTACAGTTACCAAGAACCAGTGGTCCATGGACATTAATATTTGGTACAGTTACCAAGAACCAGTGGTCCATGGACATTAATATTTGGTACAGTTACCAAGAACCAGTGGTCCATGGACATTAATATTTGGTACAGTTACCAAGAACCAGTGGTCCATGGACATTAATATTTGGTACAGTTACCAAGAACCAGTGGTCCATGGACATTAATATTTGGTACAGTTACCAAGAACCAGTGCTCCATGGACATTAATATTTGGCCACGAATCCAGTTTCCTGATATTTATATGTACTTAATTTCTATGCCGGGGAAATACACGAAGCAAAGCTTGAAGGCTTACAAAAGTCTTGACGCTTGGTCCGACTTCAAGGCAGGATTTGTTGTAGAAATTAAAGTGATGAGGACACCGAACTTTATGATTTGACCGTTTAACGTTAGCTACTCAAAAATCCAACAACTGGAATCCATTTGTTTCTGTGAATTGCAGTGATCCATTTGTCTCTCTTAAGGTTATTTTTCGGCAGTCTGTAAAACGATAACTCTGATTTCTTGCTAAATCTACGAGTACAGTCGATCGCACAACAGCTCTTTCCCATTTTAGATGTTTTCCAGTTGCTCAAACTGGAAGTTTACGCTGACACTCAGTCTTTCTGCCACTCAGTCTTTCTGACACTCATTGGGCGAAACCCGCTGTGAAGTTGCGGCCATTATTTGAAGTTTTACAGTAAGACAGACGGGCATGTATAAGCAGGAGAGGACAGAGAAGGGGGGGGGGTTACTTAGCTCATTGTAACCCAGTGGTTCCCAAAGTGGGGGGCACCCCCATGTGTGGACACCGCTAGCATAATGGACAGGTTTTTGTTTGACAGGGAGTTGTTCATGTTGTTCACAGACAGGCATCATGATCGTCTGCTGGTCTCTGTGGAGACTGTTATTCTATTTCTAAACACACGTGTTTGTACACATGGACTGAACTGGGCTTTAATCAGCGCACACACACACACACACACACACACACACACACAAATACACAAATATTGATTAACCATCCTGAGAGATATGCAAATAAATAAATGTACATTTCCCGCCCTCACGTTGGAGATGGATCTCCATCTGTGGATGTTTGGGTGGACTGACCCAAACCTCCTCCGGGTTTGTGTTTCTGCCTGCTTTCCTCGTGTTGTGGGGACATAAATCTATTAAAATAGCTCCGTTCTGGCATCTTATTTCCCTCCTGGAGAGACACAACTAAACAAAGACAAATCTTTCAAATTCAGAGTTTCAGGACAAAGTTAAGTAACTGGCAGTGACGACTAACAATAGATCAAATGAATACAAGTCAGAAATGGAAGCTCAAAAGCAAATAAAAACACAGAACAACAAGTGCACCTGCACAAATGTGCTCGTAGCCCCGAATGCCAGTGCGTGTTTGTGTGTTTTGACCTTAGGTCGTATTGCTGAAACCAGGTCAGCCTCTCAACCCGACCGGAGAGCAAGGACGTCCACGTCCAAGGGCTCTGGGGCGTAAACGCGTATTTATAGCTTTGGACAGGTGCACAACCATCCAACACCCATCCACCGCTCTGCTCCACATCATTGTCCTGATTTCACATGTGGATGTGTGTGTGTGTGTGTGTGTGTGTGTGTGTGTGTGTGTGTGTGTGTGTGTGTGTGTGTGTGTGTGTGTGTGTGTGTGTGTGTGTGTGTGTGTGTGTGTGTGTGTGTGTGTGTTCTCCCCAGAGCCTGTGTTGGCCTATTTCAGACTGAAAACGGTAAATTGTAATGTACCGTTACTCGTCTCCGAGTCCAGCTCACCTGTCGTTGACCTTGGACCAAAAACTGCAGCTGAAGGCAACTTTCACTCCAAATTAGGTTTCCGAGCACGAACGTGTGCGAACATGAAATAACATGCGTCTGGATTTCTTTTTTAGACCGTGTATAAAACTCTCGTTATCTCTGTATTTTTTACAAGGCACATCAGCAAACACCTTGCCGGGAGGTTGGACCCGCTTTGGCCTTTAGTTCTTTATGGCGTGGACTCAGCAAGGTGATTGAAACTTAACTTCATACCCCTTTTCCACCAAACCGGTTCCAGGGCTGGGTTTGGAACCGGGTTTTCTGTTTCCAATGACAAAGAACTGGCTCCGGTTCCAAGGTAGCACCAACTCTTTGCTGGTTTAGAGAAAAGAACCGTTTACGTAAGCGGAGGGGGCGGAGTTATTAAAACCAACGGCAACAGCAAGACTGGGAGACGGAGACATTTTCAAATAAGAATGAATCTGGATGCAGCAAAGCATCTTGTCCAATAAACCCGCCTTTTGTGAACTCCTGCCTCCTGCTCTCCTGCTTTTGAGTCCTCAACTAATCCTCACCGTGACAGAACGGACCGACCTGATGGACCCAGCGGGAGAGCTCATCACGCTGCTTGAGTTACGTTGGGCTGAAGAGGAGGAGTCCCCCTTCTGGGGAACACGCCTGGCTCTGGGTGGGCCTAGGAGCATTCAGGCTCTGGGGAGACAACGACGACGGCGTCTGCGCCACCCTCAGCTTGCTCCTGTTCCAGCGTTGGTCCCGGGCGCATCAGCCCCTGCTCTGGTGATGGTCCTGGACCCCTGGCAGCCAGAAACAAGGACCCGGGTTCCCCCTCAGGCATCTCCAAGGACCCGGGTTCCCCCTCAGGCATCTCCAAGGACCCGGGTTCCCCCTCAGGCATCTCCAAGGACCCGGGTTCCCCCTCAGGCATCTCCAAGGACCCGGGTTCCCCCTCAGGCATCTCCAAGGACCCGGGTTCCCCCTCACGCAGCATCCTGTCTGCCCCGAAGCCGGCTCCCCGCATCCTGCTGGCCCGCCCTGTGGGCGACCCCCCGAACGGTCTACCCGGTCCCGAGGACGGCCCCCCGAACTTTGGCCGTGTGTTGGCCTGGTTTTGGGTCCTCAACTAATCCACACCTTGACAGCTTTATATGCTGACGACACCAAACTCTAACCCTAGGACAAAAAAGCCACAACAAAAAGCAAAGACTCATGAGACCAGATTCATTTTTTGAAGTTGGGACTTCAACCACAAATCCTTTTGCCTCGGGGGGATAGGTGGACTCTATCTAGATCGTCTGATTGGTACCGGAGGAGTTTGGAGGTGATAACAATGCGGATACTCAGGAAACACGGCCAGCTCGTGGATGTGCCCTCGTCTCTCAAGTCTTTTCCACACAGGTTTAAGAAATACGAGACCAGATGGACCCGTAACATCCTCAATGTCAGGCCCGAGTGAACGAAGACTGTGATTAATGAGTCTCCCATCAGAGATACTAACCACTCACCACCCAACTAAAGTCGTTTCTGTAGGTAGGAATACGTACACATGTGTAAGAAAAGTCCTAAAAGTAAATAACTTCTGCAGCTCTGCAGCTACTTTTACTTTTGTGGATGTTCTTTCTTTGTGTGTGAGGTGAAGTGGTTGGGAGGGGAAAGAGAGGGCCGATGATTGACAGCTGGTCTGGACCTGGGTGGTCAGGTGGAACAGAGCTTCAGCATGGCCCAGAAGACACAGCCTTACACACACACACACACACACACACACACACACACACACACACACACACACACACACACACACACACACACACACACACACACACACACACACACATACTGCAGGGACCTCCCCTCACCTCAACTTGTCTCCCTTTGACAGCTTTCTGCAGCGGTCCACACAAACACACTACACTGAACTCTTGACAGATACATCCTCCCTCTCTCCTCCCTGTCACAGCTCTGGCTGCCTGGCTACCTGTGCACACACACACACACTCTCACACACACACACACACACACACACACACACACACACACACACACACACACACACACACACACACACACAGGGACACACTGAAGGACAGGGAGCTCTTGCTCAGGTCGCTGGTTCGTGCCACTGAGAAACCTGAACTTGTAAAAGCCAGCGGAAACCTTCACTCTCTTCACACTCCATTCATTCATTCCCTGCTGGACTCTTCGTCTCGTAGCTCATTTCTCCGCACAAAACTGTCCTGAACTGGTTTTCTGAACTAACCGAGGTGGGAATCTCTGGACCGACTGGTTCTGATGCACTGATTGTTAAGAAGTTGGGCCTCTAGTCCAGGGGTTCTTAACCTTTCTGACCTTGGGGCCCAATTTTTTCAGTACAGAGTGGCCCGGGGCCCATTAAATATTAAAATTGTATAGCAGGGGTATTCAACTAAAACTTTAAGAGGTCCATTTAGAGAAGATTTACTCAAGCGAAGGTCCAGAACATCATTATATATATATATATATATATATATATATATATATATATATATATATATATATATATATTATGTGTGTGTATATATTCAAGTAGCCTCATAGTTGTATCAACATCTGCATCTGACTGTTATATTAAAAAAGTACATTTCAAAAATATTTGCCACTTAACACGTGTAACTTGAATTACACATATTTTTTTCTCTTAAAAATAAAATTGATTTTATTTTATTTTTCAAATGCTATCTTATTTTATTTCTCTACCAGCAGTTTGTATTTCCTCTTTTCTTTTTTAATTGTCTCAACACATTTTTATACTAAATGAATATAAACACATCTTAACAATTGAACAGTTTTGCAGTTTCTCTTTCTTCCCCTCTTATGATCTTATGCCCCCACTTTCTGTTGTTCAGTGAGATAACTGAGCTTTCTCCTGTCAGGACTTTAAATCTGGGCTGGATGGTGTCAGGTTCTCATGTGAAGGTGCTGCTGGTGAACCTGGAACGATATTTAGTTTTAATTATGTTCATTGTGGAGAAAGCTGCCTCACAGCTGTATCTGGACTCAAACATGGGTGTTTTAAGATTTATTTTATTTAAGATATTAAATCAATCAGTTGTCAGGACTCAGCGTGTCGGGCTTCATCCGAGCCCGCAGCTCTCCGCGCTGCAGCCCAGTCACTTTCCGATGCTTTTGCAACAACAGTCCAGTCCAGCAGACACTTCAGCCCACGCATCTACCATCCTTCAGCAGTAACGACGGAACCCGCCGCCGCCCGAGCGGCAGCGGGCTCCGCGGCCGCGGGGACGCGTCGGCTCCCGCTCAGTCGGGCGGCTCCTCCGGCTCTCCGGCCCGCCTCTGCGGGGCAGCTCCCCCGGGAGTCTCGTCTCCTTCTCGGCAGCGAGCCCCACGGAGCCGCCGCCGGGCAATCACTGGCAAATCACGCCCCCCTTCCCCCTTCTCATGGTGGCTTCAATTACGTCCGCCTTAAGCCTGAATTATGGTTCCGCGTAAATCGACGCAGACCCTACGCCGTAGGATTCCTGATCCTGGCGGATCTAAACCTACTCTGTGCAAAATAAAGGATTTTTTTCTGTAAAAACACACCATTTCTCTTACTATTACACGTACAGCTAGCTGAGTGTCTTCTCCTCATTTGGTCGGGAGTTGCTATGCAGTCCCGCGGCCCCCGCGGCCCACAATTACAAAACTGAATTTTTTTTTGCGGCCCACTAGATGGCGCTCGCGGCCCAACATTGGGCCGCGGCCCTATGGTTAAGAATCACTGCTCTAGTCCAGGGGTCGGCAACCCAAAATGTTTTAGAGCCATATTGGACCAAAAATACAAAAAACAAATATGTCTGGAGCCGCGAAAAATGAAGTCTTGTATCAGCCTTAGAATGAAGGCAAATGGCGAAAGGCAAAATGTCGAGAAAAAAGTTGAAAGGTTGAGAAAAAAGTTGAAATGTCGAGGAAAAAGTCGAAATTTATTTTTACTGTATTTACTTTATTGGCACTTTTAGTTCATAATAATACATAGTATATTACTAAACATTTTGTATTTATTTCATTGTCATATTAATTCATTTAATTGAATATTTCATTATTTCATTATTTATTTCATTATTTATTTCATTATTTATTTATTTATTTAATTTTGAATGAATCAGTGTTCCATAGTTTTGGGGGTAAATGTGGTCTAATACATCACTTTATGAATGTATTCAGGTTAAGCAGTTCGGTTTTTAACCTCTAACACAGGGGTCGGCAACCCGGGGCTCATTAGCGCCGCCCTAGTGGCTCCCTGGAGCTTTTTCAAAAATGTTTGACCTTTTTTTCTCCTTTTTTTCTTCTTTTTTTTTCCTTTTTTCTTTTTTTTCTTCTTTTCTTTCTTTCTTTCTCGAAATTTTGACTTTTTTCTCGACATTAATCTCGACATTTCAACTTTTTTCTCGAAGTTCATAATGAAAAGAAAATCTTCCCCCAGTTCTAACTAATATAGAAACATTCAGCATGTGTTGCCTTCATTCTAAGGCTTATACAAAACTTTTCATTTTTTGCGGCTCCAGACACATTTGTTTTTTGTGTTTTGGGTCCAATATGGCTCTAAAACATGTTGGGTTGCCGACCCCTGGTCTAACCTCACATATATGTCGTATAAATGACAGATACGTTAACAGTTTTGCTCGTGGTCGTGTGATAAACCCGGTTTAGTGATGAAAACACGAGTACCTGGGAGGTCAAACCACTCGAAGATTAACCCTCCCACACGTTCCTACTCCTCAACGACGCATCCTTTCATCCGCCACCGACAAATAACATGTTTACAGAGGCACTAAAGTTGGAGCTAATTGAGTCTGCTGGTGCCGTGGCAACGGTCCCCCCGGTTTCTTGTAGTGCGTCTTGTTATTTTAACCGCGGCTCGTTTGCAGCGATGCTTGTTCACTTTTATGAGTCCTTTCATCTGCAGCAGAGCTGCTCTCTCCGCGGCTCGCCGGCCTCACGCAGCTCATCAAGGCCTAATTTGCGGACGACGGTGTCAAAATGCAAACCATTAAAATTCATGAGAACACCACCTACACCATCTATATGCAAGCTGGCAGGTTTCAAACGTGGAGGTGATGCTAACTCGGAGCTACTTACACAGATCTGGGAGACTGTTGTGGAAAAACCTGTTAAATGCTCTTTAACAAGTTATTTCCAACTCTGTGAATAACTGGACTGAAACTGAGTGTCTAAGTTACCAAGAATAAGAGAAATTAAAGCTGCAAGCAGTGATGAACGGAGGAACGGTCCTCCACCCTTGTGCACGTTCAGGCTGCAGTGGAAGCTTGTATGACTTGATGTAGATTCTTCAGACCTGGACATTTAGCGGATGAAACCACCCACGACTCTCTATATCAAACCATTCAAAAGTTATAGCAGAAAATAGGGACTATCGAATATCAACCAATCAGAAGAAGGGGCGGGGCTAATTTGCACCAATGAAGGTGAAGGACTCAAAACCGAGTCCGATGACACCACCCACATGTCTTTATCATAACCCGTTCAAAAGTTATGGCAGAAAGTAGGAACTATCAAATATGGACCAATCAGATGAAGGGGGGGCGCGCTTTTTGGCGTCTAGCGTCGCCACGGTAACGCTTTTGACTGAGAAAAGTAATGGGCATCGTCGCAGGATGGAGACGCACATTTTGATGTATAACACACCTGGGTGCACGTTACGGTTCGGGCGAGGAAGCGGCCGAAGGAATGGCATAAATTGCGGCAAAATTATCCGATTATTTCAAAATGTTAAAAATGGCCGACTTCCTGTTCGATTTCGGTTATGGCACCAAGAGACTTTTCTTTAAGTTGTGACATGATACAGGTGTGTACCGATTTTCCTGCATGTACGTCAAACCGTATTGTGGGGCTTGAGGAACAAAGTTTTCTAGGGGGCGCTGTTGAGCCGTTAGGCCACGCACATTAATGCACACCATTAAATATCACATTTTTCACCAGGCCTGGCTTGGTGCAAAATTTGGTGACTTTTAGGGCACATTTAGAGGGGAAAAAAAGGCCCTCATTTCGCCAGAAAAGTAACGGAAAGGAAAAAAAGGAACATTCCTACAGATACAATAGGGCCTTCGCACTGTCAGTGCTCGGGCCCTAATAATCCAGATTTCAGTAGATTTAAGGGTCAGAATCTACATGAGGCGTCTGGACTCAGAATGACGATGAAACAAAGGAAGTATAATGATTTTAAGGCATAAAGGATGATTCATTCTTACAATTAAAGTGGACAAAAACATCTTTAAGGTCAGTGTTAATCTTTTTGGGGCAGACCACCAGTCTGCACACTTAGTTCGGCCAAAGCTATATTTCTTGGTTTAATCAAGTGGCAGAGGCTGAATTTTCCATCTCAGAGCCTTTAATGGCGCTGCAAGAACTCAAAATCTTACCAGGAATAGTTCTCTTATTTCTAGTTAAAATGTCTAATTTTTAGTCAAAAAATCTCATTACACTTAAAACAAGAGTCATTACCAGAAAAATAACTTAATTTTTCAGCCCAATTGGGCTGAAACCTGCCCCACCTGGCAACACAGATTTAGAATCTCCGCAGGAGATTCTCCTCAAAACGTTGAAATAAACTTTTAAATGATGACTGGATACATTCCCTCTAAAATGAAGACCCTTGGATTGAGATTTAAGACAAATTAAGACATTTAAAGTCCTTATTTTAGAACACACACACACTTCCAGCCCCGGTTTTAGCCGTTGGAGGTCACCGATGTGGAATAAGGATGGGGGATCGTCGTGCACGTGTGAACACGTTTTCAGCCTCATTAAACTTCGGTCTCGTCAGCAGATGTTTCAACGGTCATTAGCTGCGTAGCATCCACCATGCTAACGTGCTAACGTGCTGATAATGACGGCGTTTACCGAGTTTTCCTTCTCATTGAGCTTCTTTTGTCCCCTCGATCACCCGCTGATACGTCGCTGTCAGCTGACGGGAATCCTCTCACGCGTGTTGATCCGCTTTAAATTCATACAGTTGGCTACGTTTGGAGCTTTTTCAGCCCTAGTTTCTTTAAACTTTCATCATTTGGATAAAATGCTACGTACATTTCTGATATTGAACACTTTAATATCTCTAGGTAGTGTAAACTCTAGTGTGTTAGAGTCAGTAGTCATAGTTGCAGCTATAGAACAAGACTATAATAGTTAGTCTCAAATATAGCTTTGTGGTAGATATGCTGCTATAGGCCTATGCTGCAGGGGGGACATGATCCGCTGGGCGGTGCCTCTCACCCTTCGTCTCCTCCCATCTTCCCTTCCTCTCTTCTCCATTTCCTTTTTTATTTATAATAAGTATCTCATAACCATCATTTTTGTCCATCTTTCCTGTAGTTTCTTGTGCTGGCCCCCCTTTTTTCTCTTTTGTGCATGTTTGCAGGCCGGAGCTTCAGGAGCTGCATTCTGGCCTGCCCCCCGCCCCTGGTCATCCCGCTGCTGCTTCCACCTGCCTGCGCCCCCATTAATATTAATATTAATATTAATGACATTAATATTTGGCCACAAATCCAGTTTCCTGATATTTATATGCACTTAATTTCTACACAAAGCAAAGCTTGAAGGCATACAAAAGTCTTGACGCTTGTCCGACTTCAAGGCAGGATTTGTTGGTGAAATTAAACTGATGAGGACACCGAACTTTATGATTTGACAGTTTAACGTTAGCTACCCAAAAATCCAACATTACCTGATACAAAATGGGAACTGCAAATCCACGTTTCGGTGTCTGGAATCCAGTTGTTTCTGTGAATTGCAGCGACCCATTTGTCTCTCTTAAGCTTATTTTTCGGCAGTCTGTAAAACGATAACTCTGATTTCTTGCTAAATCTATGAGTACAGTCGATCGCACAACAGCAATTTTAGAGGTTTTCCAGTTGCTCAAACTGAAAGTTTACGCTGGCACTCAGTCTTTCTGCCACTCAGTGTTTCTGACACTCATTGGGCGAAACCCACTGTGAAGTCGAGTCTGTGACGTCATGTGCATTCTCTCTATATTTTTCAGCCAAATTGGGCTGAAACCCGCCCAACCTGGCAACCCTGACTGAGGCATCTAACAACTGGTAAACAGATTTATTTCTCTTCAAAACGATTAAATACACTTGTTCGTTTTCAAAGTGTATGAAAACTTTGTAATGATGAGTGGATTCATTCCCTCTAAAATTAAGATTAAAAAATCAAGGATTGAGATTTAAGACAAATTAAGGCATTTAAAGGCCTTATTGTAGGAAAATGGAATTTAGGACTTTTTAAGGCTTTTAAAGGCTTTTTAAGGAGCTATGGTCGCCCTGTGAAGGGACTGCAGCATTCTTCTGTCGTTTCTGTCGTTTCTGTCGTTTCTGTCGTGTGACTCGTGACGTCCACATGACCGCTCACACTAACAGAAAACAGACATGTCCTGCCATCATGATTGTGCTCAACAGTTGAAGCTGCTGAACCAGTCAGCCGTGAACACACATACACACACACACACACACACACACACACACACACACACACACACACACACACACACACACCTAAACCCCGCGGTGGTTCCACCGGAGCTGCAGAACAAGCTCCACAACAACAACGGCTACACAAGCGATCAGTGAAACTGCTTCCAAACTGCATCCAGGATTTTGTTCCAAATAACAGAAACCGCTCTGACCTGAGGGGGAAACTCATGTTTGAGACGACGACAGCAAGAACTAATATTAAAAAGAGATGGACATCAATTAAAGCTAGAGAAATATGGAATAGTTTTGACAACGACCTAAACATGTGCAGTTCTATCTTCAAGTTCAAGAAAATGTTTAAAGAAAATATTGTAATGCATTTTTTGTTTTATGCATTGTTTGTTTTCACAGATTAATGCTAATGTTTCAGATTTAACCCTTGTAGTCTTTGGGTCAAAATGACCTAATTCTCCTGTCCTTCTTTCCTCCTGCTCTCTCCTTCCTTCTTCCCTTTGTCAAGGTTGACATTCCCCCCCAGCTTTCAGTTTCTGTCTTGCCCCGCCTGTGTCCCATCTGCCCTGATTGTGTCTGCACCTGTGTCTCGTCATGTCTCGTTATCCCCTCAGTATATCTGCTCTTTTCATTCCCTTGTTCCCTGTCGGACCGTACTGTTTGTTCCCCATGTTTCCTGCCTCGTTTTGCTCTTCAAGTTTTTTTATCCCTTTTTAGTTTGTTTTGATCCTGCTCTGCAGCGCATTAGTTTGGGTTTTTGTTAATAAATCCTTTTGTTTTTTGAGAACTCCTGCCTCCGGCCTCCCTCTCCCTCCTGCGTTTGGGTCCTTACCCCTTACCCCCAGACGTGACAGAACGGTCCGACCAGAATGGACCCAGCAAGAGAGAGTGCCGCCTTTTGGGCCATCGTTTACCAGGAGGCGGCCCTCACGATCCCAGGTTGGCGTGACCCCGACGAGCTGGACTCCCCGGACGAGGAGGAATCCCCCTTCTGAGGAACACGCCTGGCTCGGGGTGGCCCCCGGAGCATCCAGGCTCTGGGGCGACACCGACAACGGCGTCGACGCCAGCCCCAGCTAGCCGCTGTTCCGGCGGTGGTCTCGGGCGCGTCATCGGGGGTGGTCCCGGACGCATCGGCCCCTGCTCCGGTGATGGTCCCGGACCCCCCGCAGCCAGCGCCCCGGACCCGGGTACCCCCGCAGCCAGCGCCACGGACCCGGGTACCCCCGCAGCCAGCGCCACGGACCCGGGTCCCCACTCAGGCAGCTCCGAGGATCCTCTGCCCCCCGACACCGACTCCCCGCATCCTGTCTGCCCCTGTTCCGGCTCCCCGCATCCTGTTAGTCCCCGTCGAGCCAAGTCAAGTCCCCGTCGAGCCCCCCGCCAAGACCCGCGTCAAGACCCAGGCCTAGGCCTCGGGGACGTCCCCCTGAGCGTTCTCGACGGCCTGCCCGGTCCCCAGGATGGCCCCCGGAACGCTGGCCATGCGTTGGCCTGTTAATAAATCCTTTTGTTTTTTGAGAACTCCTGCCTCCGGCCTCCCTCTCTCTCCTGCGTTTGGGTCCACACCTTACCCCCAGACGTGACACCCTTCTTTCTTTCTTTCTTTCTTTCTTTCTTTCTTTCTTTCTTTCTTTCTTTCTTTCTTTCTTTCTTTCTTTCTTTCTTTCTTTCTTTCTTTCTTTCTTTCTTTCTTTCTTTCTTTCTTTCTTTCTTTCCTTCCTTCTTTTTCTCCCTTCTTCTCTTCCTCCTTCCTTGACCCGTAGACAGCACAAGGGTTAAGTCGATCACAAGATAAAAAGGGATTAAGCTACGGCTTCAGCTACACCTTTTCAACAAAAGCAATGTTTATTTTACTTTTTTCATTTTGTTTTGTAAAATAACTTGTACAAGACCGAAAATAAAGACAATTCATTCATTCATTCATTCATTCATTCATTCATTCATTCATTCATTCATTCATTCATTCATTCATTCATTCATTCATTCATTCATTCATGTGATTCCCAACAAGCCTCCTCAGATCCAGATTCTTCCACTTCTCCTCCATCGCACGTCCTTGTTCTTCTCATTTTCCGCACCACTTCCTTCCCACTCGGGGAAGGATCTGATCAAATGAGGTAAAAGAGGGAGCCGTCCTGCGGGACGACGACGAGGCGAGGAGGAAAATCACCCGCCGTTAACGGAGGAAGGAAAAAGGAGAAGCTGAGGAAGTGAGGCAGCGATCAATAAGTCAGGCCTGGTTTATCAGTTGGTATTAATGGGAATTAGCCTCTAACCCGCACTCTAAACGATGTGCCCATAAACGCAAACACACGGCCGCTCCTCTAATTGCAAATGTCATGTAGCTGCGAGGCGTTATCGACAGTGTCCTTATTGCCAAGTGTGTGTGTGTTTTAGAGGAATTAGTCTGAGAGACACACTCAACTTTTGTCTTTTCTGCACAATTAACTTTCACTTCTTGGTTTTCTCTTGTAACCAGAGCGAATACTTCTCTCTGCAGAAGTTTCTGCAGAGATAGGAGAGTTCACCTCCGAGTTCACACGTCCTCCTGGATGATCGAGTTAAGGTCAGCTTGGCATACTTTGGTTAATTATATTATATTTTTAGAATTTTATAATTATATAAATCTGTTTTTTGGTTAATTATATTATATTTTTTTGAATTTTATAAATATGTTTTTTGGGTAATTATACTTTTTAGAATGTTATAATTATATAAATCAGTTTTTTTGGTTAATTATATTATATTTTTTTGAATTTTATAATGATATCAATCTATTTTTCAAGTAATGATATTTTCAAGAGTTTTATAATGACATAAATCTGTTTTGTTTTTGTTAATTATATAATATTTTTGGAATTTTTATAATGATATAAATATGTTTTTTTGGGTGATAATATTATATTTTTAGAATTTTATAATGATATAAATCTGTTTTTGGGGTAAATTTAACATATTTCTTATAATTTTATATAAATACATTTTTAGGGTAATAATATTTTATTTTTTAGAATTTTATAATTATATTAATCTGTTTTTTGGGTAATAATATTATATATTTTTTTAATTTTATAATTATATAAATCAGTTTATTGTATGTTTTGATTGTGGGGGGGGTGAACGGGTCTCAAAAAGGGTCGGCCTAATCCAAACACAGTCCGATCCTCCCTCATGTTTTAACCCTTCAATGTTTGTACATCTTACCCTCCCCGAGGCTTCTGGACCAACAAATAATAAATGTAAAGCGTTCCATGCAGCCAACCAGTGGCTTTAATGAGCCACGCAGCAAAGTATAATTACTTCCTCCTCTTTCTCTGCTGCTCACTTCCTCAGTCATCTAAATGCAAATGCGGTATCTAACCTTTACGCCGTGCAGCTAAGCTAACAATTGGTTTTGGCTGCTGGCTGATCTTTACCTCTGAACTACATCTCAATTAAGGCGGGAGAGAGCAGCAGAAAGGAGCGTGACATTCAGCGCTGGGCGGCGACATGACTTTTACAAACAAGCACCAAGCCTCCGTGTTTTCACTTGTTCTTATAAATAAATATATATAAATATAAGCACCCGGTCGCAGTGGGAGAAGATGAATTCGGTGTCTCGCCACATCGAGCCAGAGGCTCATTTAAAGTCCAGTTGTTAAAGTTCACGGACTCAAACTTCAGCTGTGCTGCATTTATATTGTATGCTTCAAAAATGGGTTTGGATTGGTTTATTGTGGTTTGATTTAGTTTAGTTTAGTTTTAGTTGGATTTATTTAAGTTTGGTTTAGTTTAGTTTAGTTTAGTTTAGTTTAGTTTAGTTTGATTTAGTTTGGTTTAGTTTGGTTTGGTTTAGTTTGGGCGAGTTTGGTTTGGGTTAGTCATGTTAGGTTTGGTCTAGTTTGGTTTGTTTTAGTTGGATTTAGTTAAGTTTGGTTTAGTTTTGTTTGATTTAGTTTGGTTTGGCTTAGTTTGGTTTAGTTTGGTTTAGTTTGGTTGGGTTTAGTTTGGTTTGGTTTAGTTTGGTTTAGTTTGGTTGGGTTTAGTTTGGTTTGGTTTATTTTGGTTTATTTTGGTTTGGTTTGGTTTGGTTTGGTTTGGTTTAGTTTGGTTTCGTTTGGTTTGGTTTGGTTTGGTTTAGTTTGGTTTAGTTTGGTTGGGTTTGGTTTGGTTTGGTTTGGTTTAGTTTGGTTTGGTTTGGTTTCGTTTGGTTGGGTTTGGTTTAGTTTGGTTTGGTTTAGTTTGGTTTAGTTTGGTTTATTTTGGTTTATTTTGGTTTGGTTTGGTTTGGTTTGGTTTAGTTTGGTTTGGTTTGGTTTGGTTTGGTTTAGTTTGGTTTGGTTTGGTTTAGTTTGGTTGGGTTTGGTTGGGTTTGGTTTAGTTTGGTTTAGTTTGGTTTGGTTTGGTTTAGTTTGGTTTGGTTTGGTTGGGTTTGGTTTAGTTTGGTTTGGTTTAGTTTGCTTTAGTTTGGTTTAGTTTGGTTTGGTTTGGTTTAGTTTGGTTGGGTTTGGTTTTGTGAGATTAATCTGAGTTTTTGAACAAGTTTGTCCTTATGAAAATATGAAACTATCAGAATAGGCTTAATTAGGTCAGCTCAGAGAAGCTGACTGCTGGATTTTTCACATCCTTACCATTGTTAACAAAAGTCACAGGACAGGCCACTCCCTGAGGGTATTCGGGGGGTTGTCTGCTCTGTTAATAGTTGACCAGTGTCTTTAGACACATCTGTGCAAAACCTCACAGAGTTCTCGTTTGTCCAGAAGGGGCCTCATTTATTGACCCTTTGTGTTTCTTAAAGACTTTAAGCTGACTGCTGGTTTGGTTTGGTTTAATTTGGTTTGGTTTGGTTTGGTTGGCTTTGGTTTAGTTTGGTTGGGTTTGGTTTGGTTTAATTTGGTTTGGTTTGGTTTGGTTGGCTTTGGTTTAGTTTGGTTGGGTTTGGTTTATATAAATATAAGCACCCGGTCGCAGTGGGAGAAGATGAATTCGGTGTCTCGCCACATCGAGCCAGAGGCTCATTTAAAGTCCAGTTGTTAAAGTTCACGGACTCAAACTTCAGCTGTGCTGCATTTATATTGTATGCTTCAAAAATGGGTTTGGATTGGTTTATTGTGGTTTGATTTAGTTTAGTTTAGTTTTAGTTGGATTTATTTAAGTTTGGTTTAGTTTAGTTTAGTTTAGTTTAGTTTAGTTTAGTTTGATTTAGTTTGGTTTAGTTTGGTTTGGTTTAGTTTGGGCGAGTTTGGTTTGGGTTAGTCATGTTAGGTTTGGTCTAGTTTGGTTTGTTTTAGTTGGATTTAGTTAAGTTTGGTTTAGTTTTGTTTGATTTAGTTTGGTTTGGCTTAGTTTGGTTTAGTTTGGTTTAGTTTGGTTGGGTTTAGTTTGGTTTGGTTTAGTTTGGTTTAGTTTGGTTGGGTTTAGTTTGGTTTGGTTTATTTTGGTTTATTTTGGTTTGGTTTGGTTTGGTTTGGTTTGGTTTAGTTTGGTTTCGTTTGGTTTGGTTTGGTTTGGTTTAGTTTGGTTTAGTTTGGTTGGGTTTGGTTTGGTTTGGTTTGGTTTAGTTTGGTTTGGTTTGGTTTCGTTTGGTTGGGTTTGGTTTAGTTTGGTTTGGTTTAGTTTGGTTTAGTTTGGTTTATTTTGGTTTATTTTGGTTTGGTTTGGTTTGGTTTGGTTTGGTTTAGTTTGGTTTGGTTTGGTTTGGTTTGGTTTAGTTTGGTTTGGTTTGGTTTAGTTTGGTTGGGTTTGGTTGGGTTTGGTTTAGTTTGGTTTAGTTTGGTTTGGTTTGGTTTAGTTTGGTTTGGTTTGGTTGGGTTTGGTTTAGTTTGGTTTGGTTTAGTTTGCTTTAGTTTGGTTTAGTTTGGTTTGGTTTGGTTTAGTTTGGTTGGGTTTGGTTTTGTGAGATTAATCTGAGTTTTTGAACAAGTTTGTCCTTATGAAAATATGAAACTATCAGAATAGGCTTAATTAGGTCAGCTCAGAGAAGCTGACTGCTGGATTTTTCACATCCTTACCATTGTTAACAAAAGTCACAGGACAGGCCACTCCCTGAGGGTATTCGGGGGGTTGTCTGCTCTGTTAATAGTTGACCAGTGTCTTTAGACACATCTGTGCAAAACCTCACAGAGTTCTCGTTTGTCCAGAAGGGGCCTCATTTATTGACCCTTTGTGTTTCTTAAAGACTTTAAGCTGACTGCTGGTTATCACATGTTAACAGATGACAGGGCAGCCCTTCCTGAGTTTGGGCTGTCCAACAACTATCCCATTGTTAGTTGACCATCTGATGACAACAAAACCCCCTTGACCATTTGGGTTTCTTAAAAGGATGTCTGTTGCTCTGCACACCACAGATAAGTTGCTTATTAACTGAAAAGTCATAGGTGTGACCTCTTTAACCATCACCTGATACCATGTTTGTTCTCCATCTGTTTCCTGTTTTCGTCCATTGTCCATTCACTGTTCCAAATATGGTCATGTTTCCTGTCAGTTTCTCAAATAAATACCTCCTGCAAAAAGGGAGCCGGCAAGCATTTGTCGAGAGCGAGAGGGCCCTGTTGCTCTGCAAGCTTCGACTATGCTTCCCTTCTGCAGAAGGCCTGAAAAATCATTTCTAACAGTCTCTGTGTCTTTTCCTAAGTTATTAATTTATGTTGATGATTTAGGAACCTAACAGTTTGGTTTAGTTTGGTTGGGTTTGGTTTGGTTTAATTTGGTTTGGTTTGGTTTGGTTGGCTTTGGTTTAGTTTGGTTGGGTTTGGTTTGGTTTAATTTGGTTTGGTTTGGTTTGGTTGGCTTTGGTTTAGTTTGGTTGGGTTTGGTTTGGTTTGGTTTAGTTGGGTTGTGTTTGGTTTGGTTTAGTTTGGTTGGGTTTGGTTTGGTTTGGTTTAGTTGGGTTGTGTTTGGTTTGGTTTGGTTTAGTTGGGTTTGGTTTAGTTTGGTTGGGTTTAGTTTGGTTGGATTGGGTTTAGTTTGGTTTAATTTGGTTTGGTTTAGTTTGGTTTAGTTTGGTTGGGTTTAGTTTGGTTGGGTTTAGTTTGGTTGGGTTTGGTTTGGTTAAGTTTGGTTTCGTTGGCTCCAGCATCACCAGATACTCTAAATCCAGTGACTAACTAGGGAGCAGAAAGGTGTGATCTGGAAATCCCTGCTTACAACAAGGGGAGGGGGGAGCGATGTTATTAGATGGTGACGGGTTACAACATGAAGACTTTCCAACTGCAAAGCTTGTGGGATCGTCTAAGACACATTCTATAAATTGCAGTTCTATGCTGATACACCGACTCAACAGACGTCGTCGACCTGACCGACCACTCGGAGCGAATTACGGGCAGTGACATGCTTTCCTACCCCACCACAATCCCCCCTACTGCCCCTCCACAATCCCCCCCACAATCCCCCCCAACAATCCCCCCTATACCACCCCTACTGACTACACTTCTCCAGACAAAAATACAAATACACCTCTTGAACAGAGTTGGGAAGACAACTAACCCGAGGAACTGAACCGTGTGATGGTGTGTTGATGTGCCTCCGCCTCCTTCCTTCCTTCCTTCCTTCCTTCCTTCCTTCCTTCCTTCCTTCCTTCCTTCCTTCCTTCCTTCCTTCCTTCCTTCCTTCCTTCCTTCCTTCCTTCCTTCCTTCCTTCCATCCTTCCTTCCTTCCTTCCTTCCTCCCTTCCTTCCTTCTTTCCTTCCTCTTTCCTCCCTCTCAGAAACTTTGATATCCTCTGCCTTTACCTCGGTAGTTCGGTGGATCGGTGGCGTTGTGGTCCCGGGTTCCCAGGTTCCCGAGGTTCCCAGGTTCCTGGATTCCCGGGTTCCTTCCTGAGGTCTGTTCCAGCGTTAACAGCGGCTCCGCTTCAAATTAAAATGTTTAATTTTGCAACTAAACTAAATGGTTGTAACTGTGACATCAGTGTCCTGGCAGTTCGTCTAAATGATGGAGTCAGGAAAGACAAAAAGAAACCTTCAGCAGTGTGTGTGTGTGTGTGTGTGTGTGTGTGTGTGTGTGTGTGTGTGTGTGTGTGTGTGTGTGTGTGTGTGTGTGTGTGTGTGTGTGTGTGTGTATCTTGGTATTCTGCCCAAAGAGCCACCATCAGTATTCCACGACTGTATTATTCACCGTTTTCTTCACCAACCAGACACCAATTACTGCTGCCAATCATACCCACACACACACACACACACACACACACACACACACACACACACACACACACACACACACTCCTGGGTGTCCCGGTGTGTGAAAGTGTGAACCAGAGTAATTTATCACTCTCCTCCTTTTCCACAAACATCCACACGAACAAACAAATCCCCAAAACCCCCGGCGTCTCCGTTTCCATCTGAAATCCCGGAGCGTTTCGCTCATTTACATTCGTGTTTTTAGGATATAACATTAGTTTTTCTGGGGGGGGGCCCGACAGACGCCGCCGGTGCCACCCGAGGGGGCGTGGCCTACTTTTTGACCTTGTGATCCAACACTCTACTGGAAGTCATGGACCTGATCCCCCCCCAGACACACACACACACACACACACACACACACACACACACACACACACACACACACACACACACACACACACACACACACACACACACACACACACACACACACACACACACGGCCTCCGGACCAGGTGCCAGCTTCATTTATCACCACACACACTGAGATCTTGTTTCCTTTTCTTTTCCGAGGGGGGGGCGCCACACACACACACACACACACACACACACACACACACACAAACACTTTACACATCTAGAGCAGGGGTCCGCAACCCAAAATGTTTTAGATCCGTATTGGACCAAAAACACAAAAAACAAATATGTCTGGAGCTGCAAAAAATGAAAAGTCTTGTATCAGCCTTAGAATGAAGACAACACATGCTGCATGTTTCTATAATAGTTATAACTGGGGGGAGATTTTTTTTTGATTATGCACTTCGAGAAAAAAGTCCAAATTTCGAGAAAAAAGTCTAAATGAATGTTGAAGTACAATCTTGAGAAAAAAGTTGAAATGTCGAGAAAAAAGTCGAAATGTCGAGAAAAAAGTCGAAATGTCGAGATTAAATTTTGAAGTACAATCTCGAGAAAAAAGACGAAATGTTGAGAAAAAAAGTCAAAATTTCGAGAAAAAAGTTGAAATTTCGAGAAAAAAGTCAAAATGTCGAGATTAAAAAGAAAAGGCAAAAGGAAGAAAAAAGGATATAAAAAAAGGAAAAAAAGGAAAAAAGAAAGAAAAAGAAAAAAAAGGAGAAAAAAAGGAAAAAAAAGAAGTAAAAAAGGAAGAAAAAGGTCAAACATTTTTGAAAAAGCTCCAGGAGCCACTAGGGCGGCGCTAAAGAGCCGCATGCGGCTCTAGAGCCGCGGGTTGCCGACCCCTGATCTAGACGGCTGAACCCCCCCCACCTCGATGGAGTCCAACCCACATGATATTTAATAGTTGATTGATATTTAATAATTAATTGATATTTAACTATTTTAACCATTTAATTTAATCTAATGTATTTTTTTTTAATCTAACTATTTTTATTATTTTACCATTTTTTTATTATTTTTTTAATTTATTTTACTATCTTTTTTTATTATTATTATCATTTTCTTTTTAAATTTTAAGTCGGGCAAGAGGGAAAACTTTCCATTTCTTGTATTTTAAGAAAAATTGACACTAAAGATGACTTTGACTTTGATGAGGGGCCGCTACCAAACTCTCCAGCTGTAATTGGTGCAGCTCGTTATCCGGCCGCCTGATTAACCAGAACTACAGCCGGGGTGAAACCGGGCCGGTCCGTCGCTGAGAGCCGGGCTCATTTACATGCCATCAATGTTTCATCTGAATACCGGACCCGCTGCCTCTTAATTGTCTGAAATCTCAGCCCGACCCGAGAGGCGGACGGTTCCGTCGTTGATATGGAAATAGCTGGACGAGAAAATGAGGAACTGAGTTTTCTTTTGGTCAAAGAGGCCTGGCCAAGAAAACAGCAGCAATAAAGTACACCATACAACATACACCACTCAAAAACAAACATCCAACAGTATATCCATTCTACAAACAACAACTACATTCTCCAAGTAAATTGTTTCGTAACAAAGATTTAAATTCGCCAAGCGAAACCAGGTTGCTTAAGTGGGTGAGGTCTTGTAAACTATTCCATACCAATGGAGCAAAGTGAGAAATGCAGTCTTACCTAGTGCAGTGATCAGAGCTTTTAAAAGTAGCTTTTTAAAAGTAGCCATCTAGTGGATCTGGTATTGTAGCTGCTAGAGGCTAGACAAATGAGACTACAAAGGTAAGGAGGAAGCTTTCCCAAGATGTTCTTATATATGAAGATGTACATGTGTTTTCCTCCGTAAATAGAGGGAGGTCCATCCTTCCATTTGATAAAGTACACAATGGTGAGTAAGCCATTTGGCATTGGTAATGAAGCGCAGGGAAGGGAAGTATGGACCCATATGGACCAGGTGGACCCGTGAGGACCCGTATGGACCCCCCAGCCCCCAAAAAGAACCAGAGCCTCGGTGACCGTCTCCACGGGGAGCTGAGCGTGACGGTGGCTTTAACTTCCAACAGAAAATCAGCCTCAGCCATCCAATTAACCAACTCCAGAGTGTGTGTGTGTGTGTGTGTGTGTGTGTGTGTGTGTGTGTGTGTGTGTGTGTGTGTGTGTGTGAGAGAGAGAGAGAGAGACAAAAGAGAACAGGGGAGTGTGTGTACAAGCGGGACAGTCAGGAAGTGAGGGAGTGTGAATGTTGAGTAAAGGTTAATAGGACCTCAAGAGGGATAAGACAAGGGGGTTGTTATCGTCCTAGAGCCCCCCTGCTAACCCCTCCGCTAACCCCCCCTCCCACACACACACACACACACACACACACACACACACACACACACACACACACACACACACACGGTTCAGTGTCTAAGCCGGTGGTCTATCCAGAGAGCTTCATTACCGCCGGCCGTCTCCACTTCCACTAATACTTCCTAATACCCGACATTCCCTCCTTATTACACTCCTCCACCTCCATCTCCTTCTCCTTTTCCTTCTCCATCTCTATCTGCCTCTCTTTCCCTCCTTTTAACGACAGCTAAACGAGGTCGGAGGTTCAGGAGGTAAAGCGATCAATAAGCACCGTATCATGACGAGGATCCAGTATGGCGTCGGCGGAGGAATTGATCCCTGCTGGAAGGGCGGGGCCCGTTTTAAACCAGACCAGTTCTGACAGGCGATCGATCAATATCACTTCTGATCTATCTTCACGTGTGATGTCACCACCATTGAAATGGGGATGGGCGGAGCTCCGACCCAATAAGCAGAGGCTCAATGACGCAGCCTTGCGGGACTCCAAGTCTGGTGGATTTGAGCTCTGTCTGGTGGAAGATCCTGGGTGGTCACCAAAACTCAACCTGATCTTTTTCATTCATCTAACTGATAAAGTCAAGTTAGAAAAGCAACAATACAGTCCTTGACTCCTGTCTACCACTGTCCTCTACGGTTCATAACTGGTTGTAGCATCTCACTCACCACTGGGAACTGTATGCTAAAGCTGGCTTGCCTCCTCTGAATGTTAGACGATTTACACACTGGATGACTCTGATTTATAAGGCTCTTCTTGGCTCGGTTCCTGTTTATTTATGTTTATTTCTTCGGAGAACTAAAAGCCGTTATGCTTTAAGGTCGAATGACACTTTGCACCTGGCTGTTGCTCGTGTTCGGACTAACTTGGGGAAAAAAGCTTTTAGTTTCTCTGCACCCTCTGCGTGGAATAACCTCCAACTTGAACTGATAATGCCTGAACTTGTTTCACTTGAAACCTTTCTCTCACTTCTTAAAAACCGACAACGAGAATCTTTTCGGCAGTGCCTGTGTTTTTAAACTACATGTGCCTGTGTGTTCTTAAATTTTAAATTATTTCTGAAGTACTTTATTTGCTAAACAGTTTGCACTCTCATGTTAATGTTTATTACGTGATTGCTGTTATTTGTGTGTGGACATGTTGCTGCCTTCCTTGGCCAGGTCACCCTTGGAAAAGAGGTCTTGACCTCAATGGGTCTTTTTTTATCTGGTTAAATAAAGGTGAAATAAAAAAAAATAACAACAATATCCCAGAAAAGTCTTTTTTTCCGGTTTCATATTTGCTTTTTCTTGATCTCTCTCTCCCTCTTCGTATTTCTCTCCTGTTGACATTGTTTTCTTGACCTTTCTCTCACTCCCTTTATGTGAAAACATACAGCTCTGTCTCTCTTTTCACATACGCTCCCTCTCCATCTCTCTTTCTCTCTCTGTGGTCTGCCACACTGTCACTTCAACTCTTTATCTCCCTCGTTTTACATCAAGAACAGTCTCTCCACCTTCCACTGGCCAATCTCCATCTATCCTTAAAGCTCTCATTTTCTAATCTCCTACTTCCCTCTCTGTCTCTCTCTCTCTCTCTCTTGTTATCGTTCCCCTCTTTAATCTCCAGAAGGAAAAGGGCAGCTCTCATGGCACGGTTAGTATCTGCTCGGCGGTACAGACGCGGCGGTCACAGTCGGCTGCGGTCGGGGTTATTACTTTCTTCCCTGGTTTTGTTGCTCCTTTGTCAGTCATGCTATTCTGGGCTGCAGACTGACAGCTTGAGAGAATACGACCGTCTCTCCGACGGCCACGTCCTCCGCTGCTGCCCACAAATATACCAAAGGTTATGGACTTTCTCACTTTCTTTCTTATACTTTCAAGACCAGTAAATTCACATCTGTACTCATTCTGAACAAATACAGACATCATAAAGGAGATAAGCAAAGCACATGATGATGGCTGTCTTACAAACACATTCAGACTGCAAGTAAACACCAGGATAGAAAAACAAAAGCATTTTAAACACCACTCTGTGGTTTGGTTTAGTTTGGTTTGGTTAGTTTGGTTTAGTTTGGTTTGGTTTGGTTTGGTTAGTTTGGTTTGGTTTGGTTGGGTTTAGTTTGGTTTGGTTTAGTTTGGTTGAGTTTGGTTTAGTTTGGTCTAGTTTGGTCTAGTTTGGTTTTAGTTGGGTTTGGTTTAGTTTGGTTTAATTTGGTTGGGTTTGGTTTGGTTTAGTTTGGTTTAATTTGGTTGGGTTTAGTTTAGTTTGGTTTAGTTTGGTTTAATTTGGTTGGGTTTGGTTTAGTTTGGTCTAGTTGGGTCTAGTTTGGTCTAGTTGGGTCTAGTTTGGTTTTAGTTGGATTTAGTTTAGTTTAGTTTGGTTTGGTCAAGTTTGGTTTTAGTTGGGTTTGGTCAAGTTTGGTTTGGTCCAGTTTGGTTTGGTTTAATTTGGTTTGGTTTGGTTTAGTTTGGTTTGGTTTGGTTTAGTTTGGTTTAGTTTGGTTTGGTTTGGTTTAGTTTGGTTGAGTTTGGTTTAGTTTGGTCTAGTTGGGTCTAGTTTGGTTTTAGTTGGATTTAGTTTAGTTTAGTTTGGTTTAATTTGGTTGGGTTTGGTTTAGTTTGGTCTAATTGGGTCTAGTTTGGTTTTAGTTGGGTTTGGTTTAGTTTGGTTTGGTTTGGTTTAGTTTGGTCTAGTTTGGTCTAGTTTGGTTTTAGTTGGATTTAGTTTAGTTTAGTTTGGTTTGGTCAAGTTTGGTTTTAGTTGGGTTTGGTAAAGTTTGGTTTGGTCCAGTTTGGTTTGGTTTAATTTGGTTTGATTTGGTTGGGTTTGGTTTAGTTTGGTTTGATTTAGTTTGGTTTAGTTTAGTTTGGTTTGGTTTAATTTGGTTTGGTTTAGTTTGGTTTGGTCTAGTTTGGTTTAATTTAGTTTGGTTTAGTTTAGTTTGGTTTGGTTTAATTTGGTTTGGTTTAGTTTGGTTTGATTTAGTTTGGTTTGATTTAGTTTGGTTTGGTTTGATTTAGTTTGGTTTGGTTTGATTTAGTTTGGTTTGGTTTGGTTTAGTTTGGTTTGGTTTGGTTTGGTTTAGTTTGGTTTGGTTTGGTTTGGTTTAGTTTGGTTTAGTTTGGTTGAGTTTGGTTTAGTTTGGTTGAGTTTGGTTGAGTTTGGTCTAGTTGGGTCTAGTTTGGTTTTAGTTGGGTTTGATTTAGTTTGGTTTGGTTTAGTTTGGTTTGGTTTGGTTTGGTTTAGTTTGGTTTGGTTTGGTTTGGTTTGGTTTAGTTTGGTTTGGTTTGGTTTGGTTTAGTTTGGTTTAGTTTGGTTGAGTTTGGTTGAGTTTGGTCTAGTTGGGTCTAGTTTGGTTTTAGTTGGGTTTGGTTTAGTTTGGTTTGGTCTAGTTTGGTTTGGTTTAATTTGGTTGGATTTAGTTTAGTTTGGTTTGGTCTAGTTTGGTTTGGTCTAGTTTGGTGTTAGTTGGATTTAGTTTAGTTTGGTTAGGTTTAGTTTGGTTTGGTCTAGTTTGGTTTTAGTTGGATCTAGTCTAGTTTGGTTTGGTCTAGTTTGGTTTTAGTGGATTTAGTTTAGTTTGGTTTGGTTGGCTCCAGCATCAGCAGATACTCTAAAACCAATGACTCGAACTTGGAAGCAGAAAGGTGTGATCTGGAAATCCCTACTTACAACTAGTGGGTTGTTGTTGCTTTGCACAAATATATCAAATGTTATGGACTTTCTTCTTTATACTTTCAGACCAGTAAATTCACATCTGCACTAATTCTGAACACAAAAAAAAGCCATTATAAAGGAGAAAAGCAAGCAAATGATGATGGCTGTCTTACAAACACATTTAAACTGCAAGTAAACACCAGGATAGAAAAACAAAACCATTATAAACATTTAAAAAGCTGACCAGAATGAATATTTTCTCCGCGGACACCAAAGCCACGTTAGACGAGCAGAGGAAGCGGCTTTACGATTACAAGCAGCAGCCTGTTGAGGGCATTACGGCCATGATTTGGGAGCCAGCTATAAAACAGTGAGACTATTTGAAGCTGCACTCGTTAATCTGAGAGGGTTGTAGGCCTGTTTAGCACGGCGCCACGTTTGTTACGAGGGCTTGGATGGACTATTACACATGCACCGTCGCTGCATGAGAGGAAGCTCATAACGAGCCATGAAATGATGCCGTAACTCTGCAGCCGCCGCAAAGAGAAAGAAGTCTGGAACCTGCTTCTGGCTACAGCACAGAAAAAGCACTTTTTAATGTTCTCAGACTTCGACAAGCTTTGTAAGGTTCTGTGACATCACAGTCCCCGAATACATTAAAAACATCCCCATTTTTAACTCATAAAGACCCACTGTCGTATGCTGCTGCATTCCCTGTACGTTAGAAGATACTTTTCTACTTTATCCCTGTGATATTTTGACCAATTCAATATACTTTATTGTCCCACTTGGGAGAAATTTGTCTTGGACGCGACAGCTGAGCCACAAACGCAGTGACAAAACAATTCAGCAACACTTACAAACACACACATACACTTATTGAAACATGCTAAAAAAATCACCAAAATAAAACCCAACGTAAAAAATAAATGAATTAATACAATTATTGCACGTCCTTTGGACTGAAGGAGCATTGTTCAGGAGTTTGATGGAGGTTGGTAAAAATGAGTTCTTAAAGCGATTTAATTTATACGTGGGAACCCTGTATCACATCTCATTTAACCCTTGTTCTGTCTTTGGGTCAAAATTACCTAATTCTCGTGTCCTTCTTTCCTCCTGCTCTCTCCTTCCTTCTCCCTCCCTCCCTCCCTCCCTCCCTCCCTCCCTCCATCCCTCCCTCCCTCCCTCCCTCCCTTCCTTCCTTCCTTCCTTCCTTCCTTCCTTCCTTCCTTCCTTCCTTCCTTCCTTCCTTCCTTCTTTACTCCATTATTTCCTTCCTTCTTTTCTACCTTCTTTTCTCCAGTCCTTCCTTCTTTCCTCTTTTCTCCCTTCCTTCTCCCTCCCTCCCTTCCTCCCTTCCTTCCTTCCTTCCTTCCTTCCTTCCTTCCTTCCTTCTTTACTCCCTTCTTCCCTTCCTCTTTTCTCCCTTCCTTCTTTCCTTCCTTCCTTCCTTCCTTCATCCCTTCGTTTCTCCCTTCCTTCTTTCCTCCCTTCCTTCTTTTCTCCCTTCCTTTTCTCCCTTCCTTCCTTCCTTCCTTCCTCCCTTCCTTCCTTCCTCCCTTCCTTCTTTCCTTCCTTCCTTCCTTCATCCCTTCGTTTCTCCCTTCCTTCTTTTTTCCCTTCCTTTTCTCCCATCCCTCCTTCCTTCTTTTCACTAGGGATGTCCCGATCAGGTTTTTTTGCCCCCGAGTCCGAGTCCGAGTCCTTTGATTTTCAGGACTTGCTGATACCGAGTCCCGATCCGATACTTTTATAAAACAATAAAAAATGAAGAGAAAAGAAAATTATGCAGGATGACCCTTTTATTATATTTTAACATGTGTACTGTAAACTGAGCACATAGGAGGTAGGCAGCTTGAACATTCTTAAGTCAGTATAAAAAAAAATTATTTTCTTTTTCTTTTTTTTTTTTTTTTTTTAGCATAGGGCTGCTTCAGCTTCTAAACAAACAGGCGTGCTCTGCGCGCATGCGGTGTATGGCTGCCGCTCCGAGCCCACTACTCCACGTGTGCGTTGATTTATGGTCCCGCGTCACACCAACGCAGAGCCTTCCGCGACGCGGAACCTTAATGTCGGCGCCGCAGCTCCGCTTCAGTCCTGGGGCCTCATCTATAAAGCTTGCTTGCGCAGAAAAAGCGCCTGAAAGTTGCGGAAGCCACCATCTACGCAAAGCCTCGGATCTAAAAAGAAAAAACTAACCGATGGCTGCCGCTCCAAGGGTCCAGGGTCTGGCGTAGGGTGCGCGTCGCCGCGAACCCTACGCTGTAGACTCTGTGTCGGTGCGACGCGGAACCATAAATCAACGCACACGTGGATGTCGGCGCCAGTGAGTATTTTCACCGGACATTTTGACCGGAGAGATTATAAAATACCGGACTTAGGCATATTTTACCGGACAAAGTCCGGCAATTACCGGACAACAGAAACCCTGATATATATATATATCCGATTCCTGATCGGCTCATAACGTCCGAGTCCGGATCGAGTCTGCAATCACGTGATCGGCGCCGATTTCCGATCACGTGATCGGATCGGGACAACTCTACTTTTCACCCTTCCTTCTTTCTTTCTTTCTTCCTTCCTTCCTTCTTTCTTCCCTTCCTCCTTCCTTGACCCAAAGACAGCACAAGGGTTAAGACCTCGAGACTGTGTCGACTTTTGTAAAAGAACAAAACCTTTTACTTTCCTCTTTCTGAATATGGAAGGAAAATAGCCAGATCTACTAAAGGCATAAAGAAAAACCAGCAGTCGTCTTTACATGTGTTATATCTATAACGTTTTTAGATATGCATATACCGTAAAATATGACGTATTTATAACTTGTTTAGTACTTTCCAACAGCCAAATTCCTTCCTTGTGTCCTGGTTCAGTTTGGACACCCTAACGAGTCATTCTGGCCACACTGAGCAGATCTACGTTTGAGTCGTCTCCAGCAGCATCCCTTATCACAGACCTGACTGAGACTGGTATTTTTAGCTAGTGCACCAGTTATTTCCAGCCACAACGGCTTTTGCTCTTTTACTTGTCCATTAAGTCAAAGTTGGTCTGAGTTTATTTATAGCAGCTTTAGCATCAAACAGGCACTTTTCAAAGAACAAAAGACAGACGGATTAAATATAGATCATCACTCCGTCTGCACGCAAGTATGTTCCTGAGTGTCTTCAGTCTCTCTTTCTATCTCTCTCTGCAACTATAGCTTGTAAAATGTGTCTTGAACTATGTGCAAACAAAGACCCCACTGGGCCCGGCGTCACTTCCAGATACAAACAATGATGCTGTGAAATATCAAACAAGAAAAGGTTCACTGCTATCTTAGTTTCTGATAACGTGTCAGACAGCTCTAAACCCAACTTTAGTATCCATCCATCCATGCATCCATCCATCCATCCATCCATCCATCATCCATCCATCCATTTTCAGCAGCTTCTCCTGAACCGGGTCGCGGGGGAAGCAGTCTCAGCAGAGATGCCCAGACTTCCTTCTCCCCAGACACTTCCTCCATCTCTTCCTCCATCTCTTCCTCCATCTCTTCCAGGGGAGTCCGAGGTGTTCCCAGGCCAGCCGAGAGACATAGTCTCTCCAGTGTGTCCTGGTTCTTCCCCGGGGTCTCCTCCCGGTGGGACATGCCTGGAACACCTCCCTAGGGAGGATCCAGGAGGATCCGGTACAGATGTCCAAGCCACCTCAGCTGACTCCTCTCAATGTGAAGGAGCAGCGGCTCGACTCCGAGCTCCTCCCGGGTGACGGAACTCCTCACCCTATCTCTAAGGGAGCGTCCAGCCACCCTGCGGAAGAAACTCATCTCTAAGGGAGGAAACTCATCTCTAAGGGAGGAAACTCATCTCTAAGGGAGGAAACTCATCTCTAAGGGAGCGTCCAGCCACCCTGAGGAGGAAACTCATCTCTAAGGGAGCGTCCAGCCGCCCTGCGGAGGAAACTCATCTCTAAGGGAGGAAACTCATCTCTAAGGGAGGAAACTCATCTCTAAGGGAGCGTCCAGCCACCCTGCGGAGGAAACTCATCTCGGCCGCTTGTATCCCTGATCTTGTCCTTTCGGTCACTACCCAAAGTTCATGACCATATGTGAGGGTAGGGGCGTAGATTGACCGATAAATCAAGAGCTTTGCCTTTTGACTCA
Source organism: Cololabis saira (assembly GCF_033807715.1). Classification (NCBI taxonomy): domain Eukaryota; kingdom Metazoa; phylum Chordata; class Actinopteri; order Beloniformes; family Belonidae; genus Cololabis; species Cololabis saira. The sequence goes on along the minus strand of NC_084594.1, from coordinate 3,503,775 downwards.
GCTCCTTCTTCACCACGACGGTCCGGTACATCGACCACATATAACTGCGGACGCTGCACCGATCCGTCTGTCAATCTCACGCTCCATCGTTCCCTCACTCGTGAACCAGACCCCGAGATACTTGAACTCCTCCACCTGAGGCAGGACTTCTCCATATCGCCCACCCTGTTAGCAACCCACTGTATGTCTTCGGTAACACCCTCCATAGATAAAGTTCAATTCATCCGGCTAATTTTTGGCATTGGTTGTCGGTATAAAGTCTTTCATTGGTTAAAACAGTGCTTTTCACCTTGTAAGAAGTTTGTATTTACAATTGCTGAAATAACCATGTTCCTGATGACTATAAGGACGGAATAGTCTTTACATTTTGTAGCTGTGCATGAAACTGACTTCTTTATGTTATGAAGGTCCTGGTTTATCACGTATAACTTCAGTCTGAGTGAGTTGGATGCCGTCAGGAACGATAACTGCCATTTGTGCAGACTTGACACTGTAAAATCTCATTACAAAGATGCAGCTCTTTATGAAGTCGGCCTCTGTTCTTCCTCCCCGTTAAACTTTCTAATCTCCTGCGTTCCCGCTCCGCGACTCCTCCTCAGCAATCAACCGTCTCTATTCCTCCTCCTCCTTCGCTCTCTCCCGCTCATTTTCCCATCATTCGTCACTTCTGCCCTTCATCCTCCGCAGCCAATCTCTCCATCTGATCTCAGATCTCTCTCTCCCTCACACCTCCGCCTCCGTCTCTTCCTCTCACTCTTCCAGACTTATTTATCTTTATTTATCTCCCTCCATCAGCCCGGTCTGTGACTGACAGGTGGAGGCGAAGTCCGCGGATCTTCCCAACCGCAGAGATTACAGGTCTGTCTCCTGTCCGTCCACCCGTCTCTCACACTTCCTGTCGCTGGAGACGACGGAGGCGATCGTCCGTTAATCAGAGCCAACACTCGCACCTGTAGACTAGGCCTGTGTTGAAAAAAAATCGATTTTCTGATTCTAAATCGATTTTCATATTACCGTATTTTCTGGACTATAAGCCGCACCTGTATATAAGCCGCATCCGCTCTATTTAAAAAAAAAGATATGCAAGCTGCAGATATTTCTGTTGTTAGATTAGATATTTACTACATGTACAGAAGGATTTTTAACTGTAAATGATGTACATGTTTGTACCTAAATAGATCTTTCCTAACAGTGTCTTTTAACACAGCAGCAACTTTGCTGATTAAAACGGGACAGAACCAAGAGAAAATAATCGGTATTTATTTATCTATTTAGCTGTTTGAAATCTGCTTCTACTTCTATCTGCTAAAGAAGAAGTAGCGTATTCTTCTTTGCATTTATTTTGTCTTAGTTTTGATTCTAATTCCGGTTAGAGCGCCCCGAGCGGTGGAAGAAAAATCCACAGAAAAACCTTTGTATAAGCCGCGTGGTTGAAAACCTATGAAAAAAGTAGCAGCTTATAGTCCAGAAAATATGGTAATTCCTCAAAATATGTCTAAAGATCGATTTTTTTTTTCATCATCATTACATTACAACTTTTGGTATTTTTTTGTTTATGCCCAAAAAAGGAAGGATTTGTTGGACACGAGAATAACTACTATGTTTCTGCCTTTAAATATGTTTAAAAGTATGAAAACATTAAAGTTTTCAGTTATACTTGCAGTTAAATTGTCTTTATTTTAGGGCTGGGCGATATATCGAGATTGTAATATATATAAAAAAAAAGAAATTATCATTTTGACATAGCTTATTTGTGACAAATTGACTTGAATGTTTTATTTGAGATTTGCACAAATGTTTTGTTATTTGCAAAACTGTCAACCTCAGTGGAAAAGTCTGCCTGTTACTGTCTACATTGTATTAATTGCACAGTGTATTTTAATTTAATTGTTGTACAGGAAAGGGATATTTGTTTTATTTTATTCAAGAAGCATTTTTATTCTATATATGCAGGCAGTTTATTTTTATTTCATTTTTTTTATACATTTTGATATTGTGCAGAGCTCTGTTAATAAAGGAACCTGTGTGACATTTGGCACGAGGCTTTGTATTAAAACTGACAGTTTTTTTAAGGGTTTGCCTCAGAAAAAATGAAGCTAACAGAGATGCTAACAGAGATGCTATGCTATAATGCTTTGGGGGAAACCCCAATTATGGCACAGAAAAAATATCGATATATATCCAGTATCGCCATTCAGCTAGAAAATATCGATATATGACTTTTGGTCCATATCGCCCAGCCCTACTTTATTTCATTACTGTATACTGTATTGGGGTTACATTTGCACAAAATGCTAAAAACCAAATTCTCAAAAATGAAAAACCGAAATACACCGAAAATGTAAAAAATGTAAATGGAATGTGGGAAAAAATAAAACTGATTTCATACGGCCAAATCTCTGTTTGCTTCCCTGGATCTGTTTGGTAATTCTGACCCATGATGTTTCTGTTTCAGTTCTATCAGCATTCTGGGAGCTGATTGGTCCTTACAGCATCATTATCTGCAAACCTTGCTGTTGAATCTCAATATAATACTAGTATTAATATGTTGTAGAACTAAACAGCCATAATTCAGGTTACAGCTCAAAAAACAGTTTTAATAACACTAACCCAAATCGAGATTGGAATCAAATCAAATCTTGATAATCGAATTTGAATCTTAAGAATCGGAATCGAATCGATTCTTGACATTTGAATCGATCCAATCGATCCTGCTGTAGACCCGGACAGGTCGCCGCTAAATACCTTCGTATAAAACACAGGCCGGTGTTTTATCTCCCGGTCCGACAGACGGATGATTACCGACGTTATAAAGAATAATAACTGGAGCGTAAATGAATAAAATGATGGATGTATTGACAGAATAACTGGGACACGAAGGCGGCAGATTGACTGAAAGTACACGTCAAGATGGCGAGATGAGAGACTTTTAAAAAGTAAGTGGTGAATGAAGGAGAGCAGATGCCGGATTACGACGGAGTAAACAGACGAGGGGACGGAAACCTCCGGGTGTTTGAGGAAACCAAAGAGCCAAGAAAATGTGGCGATGTTTGCTCTCATCTGCCTTTTTCTTCAAACTCTCACTCAGTTTAAACCTCCGTCAGTCTTAGCTCAGTCCTGCTTTTATGACTTTACATACTCCTATAATTAATTTTTCTGTCTCTTTCATCCCCGGCGTCTTCGTCTCTTCTCACAGTTCCTTTGCCTTGGATGTCTCTGCTCGTTTTAAGTCTCCCCATCTTTCGACCACTGCTCCCTACATAATTCCCTTTTCTGTCCACTCGTGTGAACTCGTTTGCCTCGTCTTGTACAGGCCAAGAACACCAGCCTCATGTGAGGAGCCATTACTTGAAACGACAGCAACATCTCAAGCTGGGAATGTCGTCTGATTAAGGACGGGTATCGAGAACCGGTTCTTGTTCGGAACTATTTCCCAGTGTTTCAATGCTTTGGAATCCCCTTTTCGATTCCAGTGGGAACGAACGATGTCATTACACACGTTGCGTAAACCAGTAGTCCATAGTAAACATGGCGCCCAAGTAGGGATGGGTGGTATGGACTAAAAAAAGGAATCACGATAATTTCTGGCATTTATCCCGATAACGATAAAAATGACGATAAAAAAAATACCAATTCAACTCCATCTTTTCAAATCTATCTCGCTCTCAGATCCGCCATGTTTGTTACACAAAAACGTATCAACGGGAATTTATCCTTCTTTCTTTCTTTCTTTCTTTCTTTCTTTCTTTCTTTCTTTCTTTCTTTCTGGCTCATTTCCTTCCTTCCTTCTTTTTTCCCTTCCTTCCTTCTTCCCTTCCTCTTTTCTCCCTTCCTTCTCCCCTTTCCTTCCTTCCTTCCTTCCTTCCTTCCTTCCTTCCTTCCTTCCTTCCTTCCTTCCTTCCTTCCTTCCTTCTTTTTTCCCCTTCCTTCCTTCTTTCCACCTGCTCTCTCCTTCCTTCCTTCCTTCCTTCCTTCCTTCCTTCCTTCCTTCCTTCCTTCCTTCCTTCCTTCCTTCCTTCCTTCCTTCCTTCCTTCCTTCACGTACGTTGTGCGTGGATTTAACACAGAACCATAAATCAGCTTTACACAAAAACTTCATCAACGGGAATTTATCGTTTTTACCGCAAGATGACAAATTCTTATCGTGGGGAATTTTATTGACGGTTTATCGTGAACGGTAAAATATTGCCCATTCCTACGCCTAAGCAATACAAACGCTCAATAGTCTGGTTACATTTCAGTAAAAAAGAGACAACAGGTTAACTTGAAATACTTGCTAAGTGAATATTTCATCAATGGGAGGAAATACTATCAACATGCAAAAACATTTGTGCACACGGCAGCAATAACAATCAATGAATGTTGCGTTTTTGATCTGCGCCCGACTAACGTATGTAATTCTCAACCCAGCAGCAGCAGCAACGTCCTTAGCTAATAATATTACTGGTAACTAATTCACTAACGAACGCTGCCTATCATATTAACGCCATTTGCTTCATTGTTGTCCTTTTTTTCCAAATGAGAATCGATAAGGGAAACGATAAAGAACCGAATCGTTAAGTAGAATCGAAAATGGAATTGGAATCGTAAAAGTCTTATCAATTCCCATCCCTTAGACCCCGTCCACACGTAGCCGGATATCTGCGGATATCTGCTAAACCGGAGATATTTTCCTACGTTTGGACCTGTCATCCACACGAAAACGCAAATAAACGAAGGTTTAAAAAAACTCCGGGCAAAGTGAAGATTTTTGAAAACTCCGTTTATGTAGATGCGTGTAGACGGACACAACCGGAGTTTTGCGTTTTCGAACGTCACATTATGCGCCAAAACAACAACAAATCTGCTCTGACGTGCGACTTTTGTTTACTACAGATGATCCAGCATCTGTTCTCCAAGCTATTTATTAAATAAATGGTCTCTGCTCTGGACAGCCGTTTACTGCGTTACACTGACGCAGACGCTACGCCGTAAGGTACGCGGCGACGCGCACCCTACGGCGTAGGGCCCGCGGAGCCCCGGAGCCGCGGAGCCGCGGAGCCGCGGAGCCGCGGAGCCCCGGAGCCGCAGGGCCCCCGCCGAGCCCCCGCGGAGGTGCAGCTTCCCCGGAAGACCAGATGATCTACAGGTTAGAATGCTTATGAATGTGGTCGAAAACGCAGATCTTCGGTTATGTGTGGAAGGGTTTTTTTTTTAAAACGATGTAATGTGGATGCAATTTTTTTTATAAACGGAGGGGGGAAATATTCGTTTTTAAAAATACCCGGCTACGTGTGGACGGGGTCTAAATCTGATTTTGGAGCATTCCAGTAAAAGGTAGGGTTTCCATAAAAGACAGATGTAAGCATCGTAGTTTGTGGACAAGATGAAGGCTAAGTCTGTCTCTAAAGCCGCATGCGGCTCTTTAGCGCCGCCCTAGTGGCTCCTGGAGCTTTTTCAAAAATGTTTGACCTTTTTTTTCCTTTTTTTCTTCTTTTTTTTCTTTTTTTCTTCTTTTTTTCCTTTTTTCCTTTTTCTTCTTTTCTTTCTTTCTCGACATTTCGACTTTTTTCTCGATATTTTGACTTTTTTTCTCAACAATTCGACTTTTTTCTCAGCATTTCGACTTTTTTCTCGAAGTATATAATGAAAAAAAAATCCCCCAGTTCTAACTAATATAGATACATGCAGCATGTGTTGTCTTCATTCTAAGGCTGATACAGGACTTTTCATTTTTTGCGGCTCCAGACATATTTGTTTTTTGTGTTTTTGGTCCAATATGGCTCTAAAACATGTTGGGTTTCCGACCCCTGGACTAAACGAAACATTCAGGGACCTTGGAAGCCGACGGAAGACCATCGTCACCATAGTAACGAGGCCGTGAGCGAGTCTGGTGGTACGTGAAGCGTTAACCGTCAGACAATTAGAGCAGCAGGATGCGTTGAGGACTTAAATCTCACACCAGTGAGGTGGGAATCGTCGTAACTCGTCCTGTAAATCTGCCGACGGACACGCAGAGTTTAACTCCAGTCCTTACATCTCGGGGAATCTCCCTCCTTTCATTTCCTGCTCCAGCTCTTCAACGCTATAAAGAGCAGCGATACAAATGACAGACATTACTGCCAAAACAGATAAAGTCCCAACTTGTAATAAAGTGGAATTACAATATAACGGCCCTTTTGTCATATTGTGAAGTTGGAGCTTCATATCCATCGTGTGGGAAAGACCTCCCACACAGTCTGACATGAATCACATGCAGTCACTGGGAGAATAAAGTGGGATGCTCTAATACCATCTAATATATTTCCTTCCTCCCTCTCTCTTTCCTCCAGTCGCGTCCCGTAATTGTCTTTATTACATTTCCACAGCTAGCCGCACTTATTTGTCTCATTTCTCCTCCTATATTCTGTTGATTCGGCCGACTGAGCGGCCCCTCCGTCGCTCGCTCGCCTATCATTTATTACATAATGTGGATTAATCGCAGCAGAACCTTCTTAAGCTTCGTTAAGACCTCTGGCGTTAATCAGAACTTATTTTAATTAGCGGAGAGGAAGTTTAGATTTCACACCTCCGATATTCTAATCAGCTCAATCAGGGCTGGATCGGTCTCAGGTCTGCTCTACCATTTGTAGCCCGACATTTATCCCGATAACCATAAAAATGACGATAAAAAAATACCAATTCAACTCCACCTTTGTAACTATAAATCTATCACCACATTCAGTCTTTGGAGCCAAATCACTGCTCTAAAATAATACTACTACACCAATTACATTGAATTAATAAAAAACTATTAAATGAGTTACATCTGTACTGCAAAACTGGAATGACTCAGATCCTCCATGTTTGTTACACAAACACGTATCAACGGGAATTTATCCTTCTTTCTTTCTTTCTTTCTTTCTTTCTTTCTTTCTTTCTTTCTTTCTTTCTTTCTTTCTTTCTTTCTTTCTTTCTTTCTTTCTGTCTTTCTTTCCTTCCTTCCTTATGTCCTTCCTTCCTTCCTTATTTCCTTCCTTCCTTTCTTCTTGCCTTCCTTATTTCCTTCCTTCCTTTCTTCTTTCCTTCCTTATTTCCTTCCTTCCTTTCTTCTTTCCTTCCTTCCTTTCTTCTTTCCTTCCTTATTTCCTTCCTTCCTTTCTTCTTTCCTTCCTTCCTTCCTTCATTCCTCCCTTATTTCCTTCCTTTCTTCCTTACTTCCTTCCTTCTTTCATTCCTTCCTTCCTTATTTCCTTCCTTCCTTCCTTCTTTCCTTCCTCATTCCTTCCTTCCTTTCTTCCTTCCTTATTTCCTCCCTTCCTTCCTTCTTTCCTTCCTTCCTTCCTTCCTGCCCCTCAGTCGCTCGCTCGCCTATCATTTATTACATAATGTGGATTAATCGCAGTAGGGCTGCAACTAACGACTATTTTAATAGTCGACTAGTCACCGACTATTGAAACGATTAGTCGACTAATCGGATAATTAGTAATTTTTTCTTAAATTTAGTATGTCGCTTTAATTATGTGGCAAATGATAATAAACACGAGAAAGATGAAAAATACAAGACTGTCTCAGAAAATTAGAATATTGTGATAAAGTCCTTTATTTTCTGTAATGCAAAAATGTCATACATTCTGGATTCATTACAAATCAACTGAAATATTGCAAGCCTTTTATTATTTTAATATTGCTGATTATGGTTTACAGCTTAAGAAAACTCAAATATCCTATCTCAAAAAATTTGAATATTCCGGGAATCTTAATCTTAAACTGTAAACCATAATTAGCAATATTAAAATAATAAAAGGCTTGCAATATTTCAGTTGATTTGTAATGAATCCAGAATGTATGACATTTTTGTTGTTTTATTTGCATTACAGGAAATAAATTAATTGCAGCAGAACCTTCTTAAGCTTCGTTAAGACCTCGCGCGTTAATCAGAACTTATTTTAATTAGCGGAGAGGAAGTTTAGATTTCAAACCTCCGATATCCTAATCAGCTCCATCAGGGCTGGATGGTCTCAGGTCTGCTCTGCCATTTGTAGCCCGATCTCTCGTCTCCAGAGCCGTCTAATTGCTCCAGCTGGCTGCGAGTTGGCCAGCCCGCCCTCACATAACCCGCTAGGAGCCACGGTGAGCCTTCACATATGTTTGCGGCTTATTTTTAGCCACTTTGCACCAAAGTAGGAAGCATGGCTCTTCGTAAAAGCTGAAACATCTCAGCATGAGTCGACTGGCACAGACCAAGATGCAAAAGTATCTTGTGATCAACAGAAGTTTAAGTTTTACTTTTCACTTATTGTTCATGTCCGTTTATTTCCCGGGGGCCACATTTTCTGTAATTTTAAGATGCAATTGCATCACTTTGCAGATGATAATCAGACGAAACTCTAAACCAAGCAGACGTCTAATATTACACCCGCCTACATGAAGATGAGGCTCCTGGAAGGTTCAACAACAACACTTGTGAGGCTGAGGTCGTACTCACTAGATACTAGGGATGGGCGGTATGGACTAAAAAATGTATCACGATAATTTCTGGCATTTATCCCGATAACGATAAAAATGACGATAAAAAAATACCAATACAAAAATGTCATCAACGGGAATTTATCATTTTTACCGCAAGATGACAAATTCTTACCGTGGGGAATTTTTTTGACGGTAAATCGTGAACGTTAAAATACCGCCCATCCCTACTAGATACATCTGCTCAAAACTGAACAGTTTTCCCATCAATAATGGTCCAACTTGGGTTGGCCTCCACTAGCCAACCCAAGTGCAGTCTGGTCACACTTTCATCACTGCAACTGCTTCCTAACCGGTCCAGCTCTCAACCCCCCTAATAAACCTCCACCGGCTCAAACCTTTGCTGCTTGAATCATTAAAACCTCCTCCTCCTCCAATCACATCACTTCTGTCCTCCAGCAGCCTGACTGGCCTCTAGTTCAATAACATATTAGCATCAGGATTCCTCCCCTAACCCTCATCTATCCATAACCTTGGGAGGACCAGCAAACCCCCTGCATCTGTAACTGATGGACCCACAGACGAGGATCAGAGCGAAGGTGTACGAATGTGAGTTAAACAAACCTTAGAGGTCTACAGTTTTTTTTCAAGGACATCAAGGACTGGATGTCTGGAAATTTCTTGCTTCTAAATTCAGATAAAACAGAGGTTATCATTCTTGCACCAGAGCATTTTAGGAAGGGATTAGATGGTGTTGCGATGGCTTCCAGTACAACTGTGAGAAACCTTGGTATGGTTTTCGATCAGGATTTGTCGTTTAAACCATATGTTAATCAGGTTTGTAAAATAGCGTTTTTCCATCTCCGTAATATTGCAAAGATTAGGAAAATCCTCTCTCAGAGTGATGCAGAAAAACTAGTTCATGCGTTTGTATCTTCTAGACTGGATTACTGTAATGTGTTGTTAGCAGGATGTCCAAGTAATTTGCTGAATAGGCTCCAGCTGATCCAAAATGCAGCAGCACGAGTACTGACAGGAATCAGCAGGAGAGACCACGTCTCTCCAGTGTTAGCGTCGCTCCATTGGCTACCCGTAAAATTCAGAATCCAATTTTAAATTTTAATACTTGCATATAAAGCCCAAAACGGCTTAGCTCCGCAGTATTTGCAAGACCTGATAGTGCCTTATGTTCCTGTCAGAGCTCTCCGTTCTCAGAGTGCAGGTTTACTCGTAGTTCCTAGAGTATCTAAATGTAGATTTGGAGGGCGGGCGTTCTGCTATTAGGCACCATTACTATGGAACCAACTTCCAATCTGGGTTAAGGAGGCTGACACCACCTCCACCTTTAAAACTAAACTTAAAACATTTCTGTTTAGTAAAGCCTATAGTTAGTGTTTAGTAAACCTCTAGCTGGTGTTGGTAAATCTCTAGGTAGTGTAAACTCTAGTGTGTTAGAGTCAGTAGACATAGTTGCAGCTATAGAACAAGACTATAATAGTTAGTCTCAAATATAGCTTGGTGGTAGATATGCTGCTATAGGCCTATGCTGCAGGGGGCACCGACATGATCCACTGGGCGGTGCCTCTCACCCTTCTTCTCCTCTCCTCTTCCCTTCCTCTCTTCTCCATTACCATTTTTATTTATTATAAGTATCTCATAGCTATCGTTTTTGTCCATCGCTCCTGTAGTTTCTTGTGCTGCCCCCCCCTTTTTTCTCTTTTTTCTCTTTTGTGCATGTTTGCAGGCCGGAGCCTCGGGAGCTGCGTGCTGGCCTGCCGCCACTTCATAGATACAAAACATGTGGCATCATGGGAAATAGGTTGGAAATTAAGATGTTGAGGCTGGATGATTTTACTCTGATCTGGATCTGTGATGTCACAGAACCCTGCACATTTCCACACAAATAGCACTTCCACTCGTTAAATCCACACTGCTCTCTCTCTCTGCTGTTAATTGCATCATCTGATTTAAAACTATATTATCGTTTTATTGTTTCTTTTCACATCATATACGATGTCCTTGAGTCCTTTGAATAAAATGTATCATTAATATTAACAATAATAGCAATAATATTATCTGAATGTGGTTATAGACCGAGGCGGTCACCTCCACAACCAAACAGAAATGCACTTATTTATTTAACACAATTATTCATTAATTTGTTCATCTGAGGATGAAACGGGACACATCTCCCTCCGTTTGAGCCTTTGAGGGTCTCCGTGATGTTTGATGACATTCATCAACAATAAAAATGAACCCTTCAAAGTTTCACAAGCAGCCTTCTCCACTAACAGTCTGCCATAAACTCCCCGTGAAACCAAACAGAGTTTATCTAAGCCAGGGGTCGGCATGCGGCTCTTTAGCGCCGCCCTAGTGGCTCCTGGAGCTTTTTCAAAAATGTTTGACCTTTTTTTCCTTTTTTTCTATTTTTCTTTTTTTTTTTTTCTTTTTTTCTTCTTTTTCCTTTTTTTCTTCTTTTTTCCATTTTTTCTCTTTTCTTCCTTTTTCCTTTCCTTTTTAATCACAACATTTCGACTTTTTTCTCGAAATTTTAACTTTTTTCTCGACATTTCGACTTTTTTCTCGAAATTTTGACTTTTTTCTCGACATTTTGACTTTTTTCTCAACATTTCGACTTTTTTCTCGAACTGCATAATAAAAAAAAAATCTTCCCCCAGTTATAACTAATATAGAAACATGCAGCATGTGTTGCCTTCCTTCTAAGGCTGATACAAGACTTCTCATTTTTTGCAGCTCCAGGCATATTTGTTTTTTGTGGGGGGATCCCGGACTCGGACCGCAGCTGATGCCGACTTTAAATCAAAAACATTGTTCCTGAGTGCAGCTGCTGAATCCCATTAAGGATGCCGTTGTTCCCCTTTTAAGGTTACACTCTTGTATCATTTATAACTAATGTATAATTAATGCAGTCCTGTAAAATTATCCCTATATAATTTATGTAATGAACGGCTGTAAGTGTAATGAATGGTTTAACCGGTTTTAATGAAAGCATTAGTGTCCACCAGGCATATATTTTATTCAGGCGTCTGTCTGGATGACAAAAGGGTTGGTGATGATTTCTGCTGCAATGAAACACTAAAGCAGATTTTACTTTTCTTTTTCTCTTAATAAAACGTGTTGATTTCTCTGCAGGAAACGAAGCAGCCAGACCTGCAGCCAGACCTGCAGTCGGACCTGCAGTTGGATCTGCAGTCGGACCTGCAGCCGGACCTGCAGCCAGACCTGCAGTTGGATCTGCAGCCGGATCTGCAGTCGGACCTGCAGCCGGACCTGCAGCCGGACCTGACCTGCAGCCGGATCTGCAGCCGGACCTGCAGCTGGATCTGCAGCCGGACCTGCAGTCGGACCTGGACCTGCAGCCGGACCTGCAGTCGGACCTGGACCTGCAGCCGGACCTGACCTGCAGCTGGATCTGCAGCCGGACCTGCAGTCGGACCTGGACCTGCAGCCGGACCTGCAGTCGGACCTGGACCTGCAGCCGGACCTGCAGTCGGACCTGCAGCCGGACCTGCAGCCGGACCTGCAGCCGGACCTGCAGCCGGACCTGCAGCTGGATCTGCAGCCGGACCTGCAGTCGGACCTGGACCTGCAGCCGGACCTGCAGCCGGACCTGCAGCCGGACCTGCAGCCGGACCTGCAGCCGGACCTGACCTGCAGCCGGACCTGCAGCCACTCTGTCCTCCGTTCAGTGAGCTCTTCAGCCGTATACTCGGTAAGGTAACGGTAAGGACGTCCATCATATTCAAAGTCGTCGTCCACAACCTCATATTTGACAAATATTCAGACATGTTTCAAATAACTAACAGTAAACTAACAGTAGAACTCCAGCTGTACACAGAGCTGTGTCTGCGATGCGCGCACAGAGATGACGTCATGAGTTCAGAGGTCTTGTTTACAAACTGATTTATTTGTTACACACACAGCCTCGGATGAAGACAACAGGTCCTGGAAGCAGATCTAGTGATTCATAAAAGAAATGAAGAGTTTCGCGGCAATAATGTGTTATTTAGACGCTGCATCGTCTGTGTCCCGCTGTGCCCCGTTCACTACCGTTATAAGGAGAAGCGGCTCGCACAAAACTCCTAATATCTTCCGAAGGACTCCAAATGACACCAAACTTTTCTGGGTGAGTATACGACCATAAAAAATGCCAGAAATAAGGTCCAGGTTGTAAAAAACGGAACTTTCCCTTTAATCACCTGACTAAACTCGTACGAGTTCACAGTTCAGATAGCATCTGCTTGTGTTTTAACTCACTATTTAAATGAATAAATATCCAGAGTAAGTCTGGTGTTGGCGTCCCCTCCACTGGCTGGTGCTGAACGGATTTCTTCCTCTTTCACTTCCAGTTCCTCTTCCTTCCTCTCTCCCTCTTCCAGTTTCTCTTCCTCTCCCTGTTCCTCTTCCTCTCCCTCTTCCTTTTTCTGTTTCTCTTCCTGTTTCTCTTCCTCTTCCTCTTCCTCTCCCTCTTCCTGTTCCTGTCGGTATCAGAGGAACCAAACAAGACGATCCTCTCTTTCCTAAACAACAAGCATCACACAGTCCTGCGGGGGAACGAGCTCCTCACAAACAAACACACACACTTGTACACACACACACACACACACACTTGTACACAAATAAAGACACTTGTGCACAAACATTCTCTCTCTCTGCAGACGGTGGATCCTCAGTTTCTTTTTTTTCCTCCACTTTTTTTACTTCCAGCTGAAATCACTCAGTATTTGATTGTCTGTCTCACACACACACACACACACACACACACACACACACACACACACACACACACACACACACACACACACACACACACACACACACACCGTGTGGTGACAGACTGATCCCTCTCTCTCAGACGGAGAACAGGAAACTGGAAACTGACGCTCGATGGCCGAGAGACATAATCAACTTACAGTCTCTCTCTCTCCTTCTCCAGACCTCCCACCATCCCTTCCTCCATCAACTCATCCCTCTCTTCTCTCTCTCTTTCTCCTTCTGCCCATCCCGTCAGCAGCGTTGATGAGCGACAGAACCTCCTTTATTTTCCTCTTATTCCCTCTATCTTTGTGTTTTTGCTCATCTTTCCTCCTTTCTTTTCCTCCTCTTCCACCCTCATCTATCACTCCACTCTTATTCTCTTCTTCTTTTTCCAGTTTTTTGGTCATTTTACTGAAATATTTCTCATTTTTTAGTCTTTTCTCAGAAGAATTGCCCTCCTCTCCTCACCTTTCCATCTTCCCTCTTTTTTCTTGTTTACAAACTGCAAAAACTCAAAATCTTACCAAGAATATTTGTCTTATTTTTAGTCAAAAAAAATCTCATTACACTTAAAACAAGACTCATCACTGGAAAAAAAAAAATTCCACCTGTTTTAAGTAGATTTTCACTTGAAATAAGTAGAAAAATCTGCCAGTGGAACAAGATTTTTTTGCTTGTAATAAGAAGATAAATCTTGTTCCATTGGCAGATTTTTCTACTTATTTCAAGTGAAAATTGACTTGAAACAGGTGAAAATTGTCAAATAACAAGTAATTTTTCTGGTAATGACTCTTGTTTTAAGTGTAATGAGATTTTTTGACTAAAAATGAGACATTTTAACTAGAAATAAGACAAATATTCCTGGTAAGATTGTGATTTTCTGCAGTGCATGGTTGTGTTTGGAGCCGCGGTTAATCATATAAGAGCTCGTGTGATTGGACGACTGGAGGGAGGTGATTTGATCAACCTGAAGACTTCTGCTCGTCCTGTCAACGCCTCGTCTCTCCCTCCATCTTTCCCTCCATCCCTCCATCCCTCTCTCTCTTTCTCTCCCATCAGGCTGAACACGCCTGGAACATCCGTCTCCCTGAAAGCTGCAACGCTCCAGCGCTCGTCACCTCCAGATCCGAGCGGAGGCTCCACAATTAGTGGTCACTGAGCGGATCAGCAGCCCAGCTGCAGCAAACACACACACACACGCACACACACACACACACACACACACACACACACACACACACACACACACACACACACACACACACACACACACACACACACACACTCACACACACACACGGCGTTAAAGGCAGCCTTGTTGAACTGGAAACGGTAAAACGGCACCAGAAATGAAGCATCTTTAAAGGATCAGTTCACGTAAATAAGTCTGAGTGACTACGTTTCCATGCAGTCAACATTGAGGTTAAGGTAACTAAGCTGCTGACTGATCCAGTAGTAGTCAGTCCTTGTTTTTATATCTTTACTACCATGCTGCTAATGGGGAAACGAGGAAAAAGCTTGTTTTTATTCTTTGTTCTTGCTTTTTTTCATACTGTACCAATAATGAAATGAGGTTCCGGGATAGATGCAGTTTTTGCCTATATGGGAATGTGCAACGTCCTTCACTGCTGCTTGGATTCTTATTACCGTATTTTCCGCACTATAAGGCGCACCGCATTATAAGGCGCACTAAATATCTGGTAAAATACCGTACTTTAGGGGCTGGGGTTGAGTTACGTATCTACCTGATGGAGCTACAGGAAATGCTACAAAATCCTACAGCAAATGCAAAAAAAAAAAAAAAAGAAGAAGAAAAGTACCGTATGTCAAACTTTATTAACAAAATAAAAACCAGCTTTGCTCCGTCTCGTCAAAGTCTCCATTGTGTGAGTCAGCGTTGCTGCTGTTGTCTTTAACGTCTGTTACTTTAGCGTCGTTACTTCTGCAACACCAACTACATTACCCACAATCCCCCTGACTACATTACCCACAATCCCCCTGACTACATTACCCACAATCCCCCTGACTACATTACCCACAATCCCCCTGACTACATTACCCACAATCCCCCTGACTACATTACCCACAATCCCCCTGACTACAGTAACAGACATGACCGTAATGATCATATATAAGGCGCACTGCCGGTTTTTGAGAAAATTAAAGGCTTTTGGGTGCGCCTTATAGTGCGGAAAATACAGTAATTTTATTGTGGTATTGAGTCTGATATCTGTTCTGTCTGTATGTGTTGATTGTATGTGTTTTTATACGCTATGCATGTATTTGATGCCTAAAACAAATTTCCCTAGTGGACTTTAAGTATAACTCAACTCAACTCAACTCAATTCAAGGTCAATATTCCGGTTACTGAAACATTGGGAATAATGTGTTTCCATGCGTGAGCTAACAGGGTTATCCCTGTTTACATGGTAATTAATCATTAGAATATCTGGATCAAACCAGCGACGCACGGAGAACGTCATGACACAATTCCCATAATTTCTGCTTCTTCTTCCTGTATCCAAATCCACATCAACAACAATAACAACAGCAGCACGGAGGATAATCAACAGCCTTTTCCAGCGTCTTCCAGCGGAGCTTGATCTGGTCTGACGTTCATAACAAATCCTGCTTTGCGGAACTTTTCTCTCACCTACTTGTAAATCTGGCTTTCTACCGTCTACAAATGCAGAAATGTTCAAACCTTCATTCCATTGGGAATGGAGAGAGAGACCGGAGACGCAGAAGAAATTAACCGGCGAAATCGACCTCCAATTACTTAAAAAAATTACTGCCACTAATCGGGGAAATGCCACCAAAATCAAGCAAACTGAATGTGATGGATGAGGAAATGGAAGAAATCAGGAGATCACTGTCGCTCATGAGTGAAGAGTTAAGTAACGTCTGCAAACAACAGACCCCAAACAACAGACTCCAAACAACAGAGCAAACTCATTGAACTGATGAACGAGGTGAAAAATCTCTAATCAATAATCAAGGAAAAGGATCTGAAAATCCATGATATGGAGAAAAGAATTGAAGATCTGGAACAATAAATGCAATGTGATGAAGTCTTAGTCTCCTCCTGGTCTTGGTTTCTCCGTGTTTATAAGAACTTCCTGGACTCAAAAGACCAGGATTCCTTGTGAACAGAGCATGTGCAGAAAACAGATTCATGTTCCGTTTGATGGAGATATTCCGTTAGTGTTTACATGACCCAATATTCGGGTTAGAAAAGGAGTAACCCAGGGCTCATATTCAGGTTTTTAAAACCCAGAATATGAGCAAATTCCGGTTATTCAAAGGGGTTATTGGTGTTTACATGGCCGTGCAAAACCAGGGTAATTTCCAATATTCCGGTTAGAAAAGGGTTATTGATGCATTTAAACGTAGTCAGTGACAACGTGTGGAACCTGAATTCAGGACTTCGTCATGAAGTCAGACGGAAGATAATCAATACATCAATAACGCTGAGTCATAAAAGCTGTTTGATTCTGAAAGAAGAAACTGCAAAGGTGTTTTTCAATCTTCAACATTCAGCCCCAAACTCAACCGGAACTTTATGAATTTAACCACATTTGAAACTCTCTTGATGCAGCATCTTCCAGCTGCTGCTCGGATCGTTAAGTTTCATCCTGGACCTCAACATCCGTCGTCTCTAGTTGTATTGTGTTCATTATGTCTTCAGATAAAAACTCTGAGGAAGGCGGGAGATCCACCGAAACTGTCAGACGGAAGGTAAGAAGTAGGAACTTTGTCTGGAAAATAAAACCTTAGGATATATATATGTCGTCTCTGGTGGCTTTGCTCACATGTTCTTGCTGTTTACAGACGTTTTAAGTGTTTGTTATACTTGTTTTGTCACTGTTGTTGCTCTCGGCCGATGCCTCCCTCTCTTGGAATTAGATTGTAGATCTCACGACTGCTTTTGCCTTGTTAAATAAAGGTCACTAAATAAACAAACCAACAAACAACTGCAGTGCACCTCGAACCAGGGCTCCTGAGCGTAGTTTCTAGATGAACAGTCACCAGAAACACAGTAATGTGTGTTTACGGGCCAGAAACCGGACGCACCGATGTCGCCCTCTAGCGGCCACGACGCGAACTGCAGCTTCCAAACACAAACCCAGTCCACTTGCTCCTTTTCTCAGTAAAAAAAAAAATAGAATCCATCAAAAATACAAAACAATCCTTTTAGGACAAAGTGGGATTCATGTAAATTCATGTATTTTAAAAGTGGGACTGAATCCTGCCAGACTCCCCATGCACAGACCGGGGGAAAAGTGAAGCGTCAGGACTTCTTTAGAAGGTTATTTCACTGCTTTTCACTTCGAACACGAGACAATTAGCTATACAAATATAAATACACTGTCGTTTATGTTTTAATTCAGGGATAAAAACAACTTTATTCGGTATTGCGAGCCGTTGTGGAGCTTGTTCTAGGCTGCGCCGTTATTACGCGCCGCGGCGCCGCAGCGCAGAAAAGCAGAAAACGGGCCAGAGAAGAGAGAAGGGAAGGGGACGATTCAGGGATCGGGAGAGACAGTCCTCCCTTCAAAGTAGCTTCTTTCTGCAGCCTTACAGGTCATGCATACCAAGCAGAGCAGAGCTGAGAGGACGGCGCTCTCAGAGCCAGCAGGATCCACCGCAACATCACGCAGTTTCACATCATTATCGGAGCTCGGACCCGCTCTCACTTATTAAGTATTTTATTTAATAAAATATTACCAAAACAAAAAGGATGAGAAAAATGTGGGTTTTAATTATGAAAGAGGAGGAAAAGAGGCACGTTTATCTAATGAGCTGAGACTGATTCCCTGCAAACTCGCCATCCTCCGCCGCGCGTAACAAGTGCCAGCGGAGCACTGGCCGGACCCGCGGAGCGCAGAGATGCTGCAGAGAGACTGCGCGCTGACTCCGGAGCTCCAACTCGAGTGTAAACCCGCTTCTGGGCTGAAAGGACCCCCCTGAACCCGAATCTGAAACAAAAAGGGGTTCGTTTGTTCCAGAAATGGCCACCCAAAGAGGCGCAGCGGCCAGTTTGGTCCCAAAACGCAGCGGAATTCACCTGTTTGGCACCAGCTCGCCATGCACGGACATCCATCCACTTTTCCCCAACAAGCCAAACTTAAAAACATGCGCAGAGGCAGACATGGTGTTTGAAACTCAAGAGCCAAAACTCCCACCAGGACCAATCAAACCCAAATCAGATTCCATCGGATGCGCGACCTTCTCCATGCGCCACGAGAAATATGCCAAAAAACTGATGCGCCGTGGCTGCATTTAGGTTCCAACTCTGACCAAAACCACCAGCAAATATCACAATAACAATGAGAAAAGCACAGAAAAAAGCTGGTACCTGGGAAGAACTGCGCTCCTGTAAATCCCCAGAGAGCCAAGTGGAATAAAGCTGCGGACAAAAGGCGAAAATAACTCCGTTCATCCATGATTCCCGCGGTGCGTCTCGCGTCTTTGCGGGTTTTTTTTACTTCACTGACTCCAGTTTGGTCCCGAGAACAGAGTTTCCCTCAGTTCGGACCTGCGACGGGGACGATGAGGGGTAAAATCCGCGCATCGGGGGCCACGAAGAGTCAAATACGCACAAGTTGGAGCAAAAAGACGCAACTTGGAGCCGTTTGGCTGGAATATCTCCTCTCCTCCGGGGCTCGGGTGCGCGCACCTGTGTGTGATTGCGCGCTCCCGGGCGCGCTCTGACGGACTGAGTGGTGCGGAGTTGGAGAGGAATGGAGAGCAGAGCGCACGGAGCCCGGTGCCACACGCACCCGCGTAAAGACGCGGGGATCAGCACGCTAAGGAGTTCCGGCGGGGATTTTCAAAGTAAAATAGAGGTGGAGGTTGGAGACTTGAAACCCAAATAAGAGGAAATAATTAAACTGAGAGGAGAAATAGGCTAAGATATCAGCAACAGAGATAAATTAATTATTATTATCCCGGCTTAAATTCAGAAGTTCCACATACTTGATAAGTGAACAAGGAATACAGATACTGTAAATGTAATTTTACTCTGCCTTGCTTTTATTTCTATTTTTTATTTATTTTATTATATCTTTTTTTATTTTATTCATGGCATTTTATTTATTGTAGCACAAAATCGAGAAGCATTCCAAATTTCATTTATGTCTGACATCCAAATAACAATAACTTTCACCCTTTCATGTGCAATATTCCTCTCATTTATGTGCAATATTCTCTCATTCATTCATTTTCATAGTGTATATATATATATATATATATATATATATATGTATATATATATATATATATATATATATATATATATATATATATATATATATATATTTATAAATATATATAAATATATATATTTATATATATATATATATATATATATATATATATATATATATATATATATATATATATATATATATATATATATATATATATATATATATATATTTCTGTTTCTTATTTTGTGTTTTACATAGTCTTTACATGTGTGCACTTTTATGGAGCTGCTTAATCTCATTATACCATTATAATGATAATAAAGGCTTTCTATTTTCTATTTTCTATTCCATTAAGTCTTTTTATTCTAAGGGTGTGATTCATGTTTTGTCTTTTGATTAATTAAGTCATAACATCAAAAACCATCGGCTATGTCTTCTGACCTCTTAATTTTAAAAATCATTATGGGTGTAAAAAACCTTAATCTAATTAAAATGAAGAAATAAACGAGATGACAGTGTTTTTTTTATGTATAAACATGCAGGTGAATGACATCCGTCCGTGACGTCACGCTCGCTCTCGTGTCCGCCAGCTTGACGGTCCTGCCGCCCCGGCTCCCCGGCGTCCCCCGGGTCCTAGCGCCCTCATGCTGCGCTGAGGAGTCTCTTTCCCTCTCACCTGTCACGGGATCCGTCTGGTTCCGCTCGTTTTACTGAGACTGGACTAAAGTTTCAGGGCTGACTCTTTGCTCTCCGTTACACACACTCAACACACTCAGAATCTAAATACACGAGTTCACCTTTGCAGGCAGTGTGACGTCACAAATGCAGGTTATCTTACTGACACTGAGAGGATGAATGCATTTTGACTTTGTAAAATATTTATTCTCCAATGTATCAGAGCAGAGGGCATTGGGGAATAAACTAGAAAAGTAAATATTAAGGTACACTGTCTTTTCCTTCCGTATTGGTTTGTTTTTATATCGGGTATATATACATACATATATATATATATATATATATATATATATATATATATATATATATATATATATATATATATATATATATATATATATATATATATATATATATATATATATATAATATGTACAGTATTATATATCAAAATTGCACATTAATATGTGTGCAGACAAGAAAAAAAAGAAATAAATAAAAAAATAGAGCGTATGCATTGACGTCACTTTTCCACTGGACCAGCCCCCTTACTCGCACTGAGTGGCAAAACATCAGCAAAAATGGCTGCAACTATTGGAGAAGACGGGATAACAGCTGATTATGGGCTTAAATTAAAGGACCACCATAGCACCAACATAGTACTTTATTTCTAGTTTTTTTCAGTTATAAATCATCTCCATTCTGCTGCTTCTGATCACTAATTTGTTGCCATGGTTACTGCTGCATGCTATTACACATCCCTTTGCCATTTCTATATATATAGATATATATATATATAAATATAGATTGTTCGTTGTTCAGAGGATGTTCAGAACCGGTCGTGGTCAGATGCCTACTACGAATTAGCCCTGGCCCTTCATCTGATTGGTCCATATTTGATAGTTCCTATTTTCTGCCATAACTTTTGAATGGTTTGATATAAAGAGTCGTGGGCAGAGGTGGAAAAATTACTGAAAAATTGTAATTGAGTAAAAGTATCTTTACTTTGCTTAAATCCTACTCAAAGTAAAAGTAAAAGTACTCATCTAAAAATTTACTCGAGTAAAAGTACAAAAGTACTTCATTTAAAATGTAATTTGAGTAAAAGTTACTTTCAGTTATTTAATGCAAAAAAAGGATGAGTCACGAATCAAATCCAGCACAAGTTGTTTTAATTAACTTCGAGGCATTTTAAAGTACACATCAACACTTGTAAAAGCTCTTACTTCCGCAGAACAGGACAAAAAGGACAGTCACAACCTGTAGTGTAAAGTGCAAACATATTGTCCAACTGACAACACTAAAACCAGAATCAAAATATTCAAACACAAAATAAAGTGCCCAACGTCCGCAGGATCCTGCTATTCACAATAAACCAAAATAAAATGCCCACAAGATATGGGCAGAAATATGTGCCACTAGAAACTGAATTTGAATAATTTATATTTGAATTTGAATTGCTCAACTTGAATAATTGCATTAAAAAAACTGAATCTGAATCACATAATTTGAATTTGTATTGTTTAATTTGAATCATTGCATTGAAAAACTGAATCTACATTCAGCTCTCACAATTCAAATTCAGTTCTTGCAATTCAATTTCAATTTCACTGTGCCAGACATCCGGGTCTTCCGCAGGAACAGCAATCGAGTGCAGATACAAAGAACTCCTTTTCACGTAGCCTACTATAACCTCTATTTTCTTTCAACCATATAAACGACCAATGGGAGCTAGATATTTCAAAACCTATTGTGTTTTCTCCATTTTGTGTAAAAAGTGTAGATTTATATCTTGCCGTTTTGTAGAAAAATTTCTGCTGTTCTGGAGTTCTATGTATCTGCACTCGATTGCTGTTCCTGCGGAAGACCTGGATGTCTGGCACAGTAGAATTGAAATTGAATTGCAAGAACTGAATTTGAATTGTGAGAGCTGAATGTAGATTCAGTTTTTCAATGCAATGATTCAAATTAAACAATACAAATTCAAATTATGTGATTCAGATTCAGTTTTTGATGAAATTATTCAAGTTGAGCAATTCAAATTCAAATATAAATTATTCAAATTCAGTTTCTAGTGGCACATATTTCTGCCCATAACAAGATCCCACAATACTGCCCACAATCTACAACTTTAGACTGGAAAAGCTCTTGTTTAATTTCAGCAGCAGCTGATTTTCGAAGTTTTTTGCTGTAAGTCTTGCTCTCTTTGCTGTGAAGAGCAACCCGGCAGAACTAAAAAGTCTCACAGGCGGCTGAGGCTGGAAGGCCTGTGTTGAGTTTCAGAGACAGTTTCTTAATGTTTGGGAAGGAGTTCAGCAGGTCCATGCTTTCTGAAACACAGGCGAGGTACCCCTCCAATTCCCCAGAACCCTCTGACCTGCGGGAATTCATCGTGGAGAAGTAGTCCTCTTTGTCTGATGCTCCTTGAGCGTGCCTTGCTTCACCTCAGCCTCAGCCATCTGGTCAAGGTGATGCCTCAAATATAGTAGTCCTGTTTAATGACAGAAAGCGTAGGGAAATTAAGTACTGAGCTATTTGTTCTTAAACAGTACTATGGACAGTTAAGTCAGATGACATATTGCAGTATGCACGTTGGCACTATTGCACTTTAATACCCCAGCTCCCACTAACAAACACGCCTGCACAGTACAGATGGTTAACTGTAATTTCACCTCATTTTATGCTTTTTTAGTATTTCTATGTATGTGGCAAATAAAACACCTTGTATTCTGTATTGAAATGTTGTTAATATGTATTTGTTGATAAAAAAACTAATGAAAAAGACTAAAATAAATTCCTGATTGCTGTGATATTGAACAATGGAGTCATACCTGCTTCAGCGACTTCAGCTTTGTCAGTCCAGCCCGTCTTAAATTTGGGTAGGAGGATTGCTGCTGAGATAAGCTCTCGGTCCTCCATCATGACTCTGAAGCGCCTCTGTACCCCTTGCTGTAGTGCCGAGATGAGTGGAAGGCACATCTTGACCGACGCTTCATGCCTTCTCAGTTTGGACTGTAATTCAGAGATCACTGGAAGCAGCCACCCAAGGTGTGTGTTGCTCTCTGACTGAAGAATATTCAATGCCTTTACCACTGGTCTCATCACACAGCAGAACTCATCCAGAAAGGCAATTTCTGCCTGACTGAACCTGCACGAGATAAATAAATGGAAAAAAAACAATAATTAAGTTTTGTTTATTAACATAGAAGGATATGGACTTTGTAACAAACAACAAAATAACATTTACATCATATAAAATTGTATTATATCATATATTGTGTATTTTATACTGTTGAATCAGAACTGTTTATTCATTATGAATTATGACAAATGTTAAGTTATATATGCTAATTAAATATTTAAAAATGTAAAAACCAAAACTCACATTTTCACTTTCAGTTCTTCGCAGACACACCTGATGGCATCCTCCCCTTGTTCTTTTATTATGCGAATGATTCTCTCCACAGCCATGTATGTTGAATTCCACCGTGTCTTGTTGGGTCGAATGAGCTGAAGACCACATTTGTCTTCCACAGCTTCTGCTGCAGTGTGCGAGCGACCTGACTTATTCCACAGAGCTTGGCGTTTGCCAAAGGCAGCACGTGAAAGCCTCTTGTAGGTGTCGTTCTTCTTGTCAGCAAGGTCAGCATCTGTTGTGGCAACTAAGTTCAGTAGGTGGCATGCACATCTCTGGTGTTTGGGGAGCTGGTACTCCAGGCCCTTGTCTTGCTCTAGGATGCTGAATGCGTCTTGGAACTCAACATCATCATCCGATTCTGAACCTTCTTGGTCTGTATCTGATCCGGCATCATCATCCTCCGACTGGCTCTGCTCACCAAAAACAGAAAAGGCCTTCACAAAATTTGAGCCACTATCTGTGGTGGTTCTAACCACTTTCCCTCTTATTTTGTATTGGCAGTGGATATCATCCAGGACACCTGCAAGCACATCAAAGGTGTGTGAACCTTTTAACCTCTTGCATGCCAACACGACAGATCCTCTCTCGAAAGTCTCCCCATCAATCCAATGGCACGTGACACCTATGTAGCTTTTTTGGTGTGCAGACCAACAATCGGTGGTAGTAGCAACATGATTGATGTTACCAAGGTGTGATATCAACTTTGTCTTCATTTCAGCAGCAGCTTCTGCGATTCTTCTTTTAACTGTGGGCCTGGAGAGCATTTTGTATTGAGGATTGAGAGCAGCAGCAAACTCTCTGAATGCTGGCTGTTCCACCAAAGAAAAGGGCTGGTGACCTTCGCAGATAAGCCTGATAAGGAACCGGTCAACTGTCCCTTGAGACACACGGATGGCACCACCCACCGCAAGTTTGGCCTGGTTGTCTGGGAGCTTGCTCTGCTTACTGTTGCCTTGTTCCTGTGGTGACTTCCGTGAACATGCACTAAAAGCAGCAAGCTTTGATGGATGCTTTCTCTGTGAATACACACAATACAAGAGGGTACAGAGTAATTATGTATTCGTAGGCACACTCATATTTAGAAAACACTATTTAAGAACTAGAACATGTATTAAGCTAGAACAATCTCATCCTTATGAAAAAAATGTGTTGTACTGTCACTATTCAGGATTTCCCCCAGAAAATTTAGGGTTAGGCCCAGTGGTAGGGTGACTCCGGTGGCGCACAGGCCTGCCTATGGGGGTATTATTGTTCCAATATTATTTGTGTGTGCGTAAAAAAGATGTGTCCATGTTATAACTATTCGTATTCGTAATGATAAACATTTGTATGTAAATAAAAAAGTTGTACCCAAAATTCTGCTGTCACACACATGAGTCTGATAAATTATTAGGGTTAGGATTGTTTTTATGTGAGTATGAATCTAAAAGCTGTGAGTGCAAAGTCTTGTGAATACAACTCTAATTTCTACGACTACGAGTCTTCACTGTGAACACGAATTCAAGTTTATGGGTACAAGTCGAAAAACTGTTGTAATGACGTCACAGGCAGGTCACAGCATAGACATAAGAAAAATAGAGAAACATATTTTCTCATCAACAAAACATGTTATTTTCTGTCTAAAAAATTGCAAAAATAAGAACTTTATTGATCCCACATAGAAGTAATTAATGTTACATCTGCTATAGAGAACAAGGTAGTGCCGCAAAACTAATATAAATATATATCCCCCCTCACAAAAATAAGAAAAATATAGAAAAATAGATCAACAAAACAAATTTAAAATTTTTCAAATAACAAGATAACATAATTGAACCATTTTTCAGACAATAAAATAATTGAAAAAATCTGAAAAATAGTTAAAATATGTTATTTTGTTACTTGAAAATTTAAAAATATGTTTTGTTGATGAGAAAATATGTATCTCTTTTTCTTATTTTTGTGAAGAGGGATATATATTGTTTTTCGGCACTACCTTGTTCTCTAAAGCTGATATAACATGAATTACTCCTATGTGGGATCAATAAAGTTTTTATTTTTGCCATCTGAGAAAATTAAATACATTATATTTGGTGCCTAACTGTTTCCCAAGTATATTAGTGCGTGTGTGAATGAATAAATGAGACGTAAAACGTACATTTCTTTGTAGAAAGGCGCTTTATTAAAATAAGTCCATTTACTTGTATTAGTTTACAGCGCAGTCTTGAACATCCAATATGGCGGTGACTTTGACGCCATATTGGATGTATAGGTAACAGATTCATTAATGAAGCAGTAGAATTTAGAAGACATGATTCCATAAAGCCTTGCCTAAATGTTTAAAGTTAAACGGAAATCTAAATACATTACCATAATCATGTATTTTTATATAACATTTATGTAACATATTTTAACAGCAGCCAAAGCAGTTGAGACTGCTCAAGACACTTGAAATGCTGTTCTTGCGTTTCGCCGTGTTTAGAAAAACTTCCTGGACTCAAAAGACCAGGATTCCTTGCGAACAGAGGATGCGCAGAAAACAAATTCATGTTCCGTTTGAGCGGGATATTCCGTTTGGCGTTTTCATTACCCGAATATGGTTGAATAACCGGAATATGAGCAAATTCGGGTTATTCAAAGGGGTTATTGGTGTTTACATGGCCGTGCAAATTCAGGTTATTGCCAATATTCGGGTTTTAAGAGGGCTATTGACTGCATGTAATCGCAGTCACTGATCAACTGTTTGGACCTGAGTGGAAAACTAACGCGAGCTGAAAAATCAAATGGCGGATCATTTTCACGTGTGGTGAAAGCATCTTAGCTCACAGAAGCTCTGAGCTCTGTGCTAACAGCTACCAGTCATGCTACAGCGGCTGGCTGAGCCTTGTGAAGCCGGGGCTCGGTTCTCATTAACCGCAACGCGGTCGGCTCGGTGCGGACCTCTCGGTTAGCTGAAGCAGCGGTTTCATGAGCATGACGTCTGTGACATGTCCCGTTGTGCGCGACAATGCTCGACGAAGTATGAATAAAATTAATAAACAGATTAATAATTAATAAAACAGCCACCCGCCCGCGCCAAATCTCACGCCTACGTTTCTGGGAAAGTTGGCAGCACTGTGTTTTCTGGGATTTTAAAACCAAACAACAAATA
Organism: Cololabis saira; assembly: GCF_033807715.1. NCBI lineage: Eukaryota > Metazoa > Chordata > Actinopteri > Beloniformes > Belonidae > Cololabis > Cololabis saira. The sequence continues at coordinate 3,477,134 of NC_084594.1, read as the reverse complement.
AACCATTTGGGATGTAAGAAACAAAAACACATGCGCTCACTTACCGCAACATGCTTTCGTAAATTTGACGTGGATGTCTTGAAAGCTGAAAGCTCCGTTCTGCCGGGCAGGCACATCTTACACTGCATAACAATGTTGTTGTTGCCTTTTGTGCGTTTGAACGCAAATAAGTCCTCTAAGTTTGGCCAAGGGTTTCTGTGGCTTTCCGCTCCGGAATTTTCGTCGGGCCCTTCCTCATCCTCGATCTCTATATCAACATCCATCTTCTTCAAACGCGTAGATCCAAAAGGGCGCGCTGAAGGCAAGGCGCCCCTATTATACTTCTTCTTCTTCTTCTGTTTCCGGCAGTTTCGACACATCAATGCGCAAATCACGTTCACTTCCGGGACACAGGGGTTTCCGCCCGCATTTGATTTTTTATCATGAATTTTGTACTCAGTAACGTGAGGGGGTTCAAATGTAGCGAAGTAAAATACTTGGGTCAAAATGTACTCGAGTAAAAGTACAAATTACATATTTCAAAAACTACTCAGAAAATTACAAATTACTCATAAAAAGTACTCAATTACAGTAACGTGAGTAAATGTAATTAGTTACTTTCCACCCCTGCCTATTTGTATTACTTTTTTGTCTTGAACTCTCTTCTTCCACCTTTGTCTTTCCTTCTCTTGCATCTCGTGTTTTCTCTCTGGGTCACTGTTTAATTTCTCTCTTCTCTTCCGTTGGTACTCTCTATTTCTTCTCTTTTGCTCCTCGACTGAAAATTTCTGTCTAGCCATGCTTTTCCACAATATAAATTGAAATTAAAACTGCAAGCAGCAATGAACGGGGCCTCGCTTGTGCAATTTTCACCAATAAAGGTGAAGGACTCAAAACCATGTCCGATGACACCACCCACGAGTCTTTATGTCAAACCATTCAAAAGTTATGGCAGAAAATAGTGACCAATAAGCTACTTATATCACTTCCTGTTTAGCGTTGAAGTTTGACGCGGCGCCACGGCCACGCCATTTCACAAAAACTCGCGATTTTCATAACTTTTCATCGCTAACGTCTTTTGTGTCTCCTGAGCAAGTTTTATGTCGAACAGACGATCCTGCTAGGAGGAGTTCCTTAAATAGACCCTGCAGGAATCCGCGATTCCGTGATTGCGGAATTTTTCGCGGATTTCACGGCTGTCCGTGGATTTACAGACCTTCTGTGGATTTCAATGTCTGGTGCAGAAAAATCACTTTTACTGGGGTTAATATTGCATATGTCTGCGCTGAATATGCGAATTATGCGGGGCTCGCTTGATTTCACCGCATCATCGCCGCATAAAGTTTGGAAAAAGGGGAGTGTTGTGAGTGACACGTCGGGACGCCCGGTCGCGACGTGCGGGAACCGCCCGGGGACCTCCGCACCCCTCGCAGAAACCGCCACCCCCCAAACAGCAGCTCTCACCCGCGGGGGTGAGAGGAAAAAGAGAGCCGTCTCCGGCCAGCCCCCCCGCTTGCGCGGGGGGCGCGGCTGCCGGGGGACTCTGGATCCGCGCTGACCGCGTACCACTGCGCCTGCGAAGGCCGGCGGAGGCGGACTCACGTTACCATCCACTGGGGGATCTTGGCGGCGGACGCGTGGGGTGACGGAGCTCTGTCTCGCCCGGCAATCACCCGAGCACTGAGCCGCGGGCTGGAGGGAGAGAGACGGCCGGCCTCCGCCACCGCCCTTCTCCCTCCACCTGCGCTCTCCTTTTTTTTTTCTCTTACGACCTCAGATCAGACGAGACAACCTGCTGAATTTAAGAGGGAAGAGCTCAGCGCCGAATCCGCAACTTCCTGCATATTGCGCATATTTTGCAACTTTCCGCATATTCCACAATTTCACCGCATAAAAGCACATAAAAAACCTGCACATTAAATTGCATAATCAATGATTTTAGCCCGCAAAATCAAGGATTTTTTGCCCGTGGAATCAAGGATTTTATCCCGCAGAATCAAGGATTTTAGCCCGCGGAATCAGGGATTTTTGCCCGCGTTTTTCTGGAGGGTCTACTTAAAGTAGGACACATGAAAATGGCATAAATTGCGCCAAAATTACACGATTAATTCAAAATGGCCGACTTCCTGTTGGGTTTCGGCCATGGCACCAAGAGACTTTTCTTTAAGTTGTGACATGATACAGGTGTGTACCGATTTTCGTGCATGTACATCAAACCGTATTGTGGGGCTTGAGGCACAAAGTTTTCTAGGGGGCGCTGTTGAGCCATTAGGCCACGCCCCTTTTTGACACTATTAGAACACGTAATTTTTTGCAAGGCCTGGCTTGCGTGCAAAAGAATTTGGTGACTTTTTGGGTACGTTCAGGGTGGGAAAAAAGGCCCTCATTTTGTCGGAAGAAGGAAAAAAAAACCAACAAAAATTCCTACAGATACAATAGGGCCTTCGCACTGTCAGTGCTCGGGCCCTAAAAATGAAACATGTATGAGCCCTTTATATGAACATAGAAGTGGATCCCTCCATAGAGATGACTATTGAAGAACTATAAGGGGAAACTGATGTGCTGGGACTCTTCACCCGTGAGCGTACTCCGGTTAGGGAATAAGGACACCGTTTTGACGTTTGACTTCTCTTTATATGAAAGTTTCTGGAGTTGGTCAGTAGTTACACACATTTATCAACAACATTCCTTCTGAGGACCCCGACCCTAAATTTAGCTGCCCTGTGATTGCCTGACTCAAAACAGACTGAACTAAATGTACCTGAATAAAATATTAACCTGCCTAAATCAACACATCAATAACAATTATATTTAACAGATTAACAGCTTGATATTGTGGTATCGGCTTACTCACAAAGGGAATTAATAACAATGACCATTCAATGTAATATTCAGTTTCACCACGATATGTTGTCAAAATCTACAAACTGGTCCTTTTATGTAATATACAGTACAATCATAATATAAGCGCTGGAAAAGTTACACAATAATAAGCAGACCACAGCCTATCCATGCTCTACAAGTGTAGGGTATACAGTACAATGTCAAATAAAGTAATATGTAATGATTTAATTAATGCTATATATGTACATTTATGTATAAATAAAACCCTGAAATAATATTTTAATTCTTTACTATGTTCACAAATTATATTATATTAGCATATTAAGAGGTTATAGGTGGATTTTTCAACTCCGTCAGCTTACATGTCAACTCCGTCAGGTGTAGAACCTGACAGAGTTGATGTCTGACGGAGTTGACAAAAGGGCAGGTATTTTCCCGCCAATTTTCCTAGCAGGAGGAGTCCTGCAGTCGCTCAGTTTTGACACTCAAATAAAAAAAGTGGAACACAATCAGAAGAGCTCCTGCTGCAACAGCTCCTGCTGCAACAGCTCCTACTGCAACTCCTACTGCAACTCCTTCAACTCCTGCTCCAGCGTAGGTCGTCTCCTGATCTTCTTGTTCTGGGACCATCGCTGGTGTCTGAGACTGGACATCAGCAGCTGATGAAAAAGAAGTCACAACAAAATACATATGTTTTCCAATCGGTTCATGTCCAGAATTAATGAGACAACTGCCTCAATTTGAACCGGAAAAATCAGGACAATTTCATCTTTGTGAGTGTACAAAAAGTGAATTAAAATGGCCGCTGGTGCAGGATTGTCCTTCCTGTTTTACCTCTGCTGGATTTACTAGTGTCACCGTGAGGAGGACAGTTCATGGTTGCTGTGGACACAAATCCAACATTTCTAGTGGACTGATTTAAAAAAGACCTTTTTATCCAGTTTTTGTACACTCACATAGTTAAACTAGGGGCTCTAGCGGAGGATCCACTTCTACTAAGAAACTTCTAACACACATATATTAGTGCAGGGGTCGGCAACCCAAAAGGTTTAAAGAGCCATATTGGACCAAAAACACAAAAAACAAATATGTCTGGAGCCGCAAAAAATGAAAAGTCTTGTATAAGCTTTAGAATGAAGACAACACATGCTGCATGTTTATTATTAGTTATAACTGATGGAAGATTTTTTTTTTTTTTCATTATGCCCTTCGAGAAAAAAGACGAAATTTCGAGAAAAAATCGAAATGTTGAGGAAATAGTCAAAAATTAGTGAAAAAAGTCGAAATGTCGTGAAAAAAGTCAAAATTTCGAGAAAAAAGTTGAAATGTCGAGATTAAAAAGGAAAGGAAAAAGGAAGAAAAAAATAGAGAAAAGAAGAAAAAAAGTAGAAAAAAACAGAAAAAAGAAAAAAGGAAGAAAAAAAACAAAAAAGAAAAAAGAAAAAAGGCAGAAAAAAAAAAAAAAAAAGGTCAAACATTTGGGGCCGCTCGGTGGCGCAGTGGGTTAAGCAGCGGGCCATATACTGAGGCTACAGTCCTCCTGCAGCGGTCGCGGGTTCGAATCCAGCCCGCGCACCTTTGCTGCGTGTCTTCCCCGTTCTCTCTCTCTACCCCTTTCCAGTCTGCATCTCCAATAAAGGGCCACTAGAGCCCAAAAAACCTTAAAAAAAAAAAAAAAAAAAAAAGGTCAAACATTTTTAAAAAAGCTCCATGGAGCCACTAGAGACAGATTGTCACACTTGTCCTCTGCCTCCTTAAGTGGGAAACGGGCCCTCTTCTATTTCATTTAGGGTATGCGTAATAATAGGATAATATTTCTTTCTGCCACTTTATTGAGGTTTTTGTAGTGAAATGAGGATGTATCATAGAGATAACTTCTCAATTCAACTAACTGGATCAGCCGTTCCTCATCCATGAGTGTTTCCTACAGAGCTTTCAACCGGTGTTCTGAGATTTCTTCCTACCTAAAATTATTTCCTACCGTAGCCAAAAATTATAATAAATAAAATCAATCAAACCTTCTTGCTGGATGCTGCAGTTAACTTTTGGTGGTCTGTCCATTTCCTGCTCTACCTGTTGATTTCCATCACTGCTTTTGGCACGAAACTGAATAACTTTTCAAGCTGTTTAATACAGCTGGAAAAGCACATTCACTCACGCACAGGCATAAAGACATGCATTTGATTTGTCCCTCAAACGTATATGCATTAAATACTGTCCATACAAAGTATTAAAATACAAGAAACTAACCTTTTCTCTTCCGCGGCGATCAGGTAGCAGGATATTATGGCCTTCTGAAGTTGCTGCTATACGCATGCGCAGTCAACTCGAGTAGGAAAAAATTATGGGTAGGAAGAAATCTCAGAACACCGGCTTTCGACCAGCTTTCAATGCGAGCAGCAGGAAGAAAATAGAACATTTGAATATCACAATATCAAGCTTGTTTTCTGTTTAGAAAGTACAAACGTAGGAAGATTTTAGGAGTTTCTTTCAGGAGCGCACGGGCGGGGAGCGCGGTTAAGGCTGATTTATGGTTCGCGTAAAATCGACGGCGTAGGTTACGCGGCGACGCGCAGAGTTCGGTGCGTGTTGCCGCGTACCCTACGCCGAAGGGGCTGCGTTGGTGTAACGTGGAACCATAAATCAGCCTACAAAGCGAGTTTCAGCTGTCAATCAAAAGAACGTGGGGGGAGGGGGGACAGAGAGCGTCCGATGTAACGCAGTGCGCGCTCTCATGCAGTTAGGACAGGCTGTTACATAGGGACAGTGGATGGGAGGGACGGATCGGGGACCACTATAAATCTGGGGGGGACGTGTCCCCCCCGTCCCCAGTTCCATCTGCGCCCTTGCTGTGATTCATTTATCAGACTAAATTACAAATCTCTGGATGTTCCAGTTGTGAATGTTGGTTCCTGTGTCTCAGGTCCACTTTCAGACCACAGTCAGTCCAACAGTGAGAATCATCTGTTTCACCAACTTCTACTGAGAGGACTTACCAGAGACGAGGACTTCACAGCTGGCATGGCCCCCTCCAGACTCTGTTTCCACTTTACACCAGTACTGTCCTGAGTCCTCAGTCCTGAGTCTGGACATGTGGAGTCTTAGTCGTCCCTCTCTCAGAGCATCTCTGTCGCTCTGGACTCGTCCTGCAAACTGTTCATCATGATAAAAGGTCTTCTCAACTCCTTTCATCACAAGAAACAGATGAAAGGGTCTGAGATAAGTTCTGAGTTCACAGTAGATGTCAAGGAAGGTGGAGGAGGGTTCAGGTTTGGGGGTGAAGGTCCACTCCAGGGTGATGTTGTGGTTCTCCTCTGTCTGATAGGAGCTCTGTGTCACATTCACTACAAATGTTGCTGCTGAGGAGACAGAGAGGGAAAGAGACGAGGATGTTGACACATTTCTGTGGTGTTTGTACCGTATTTTCTGGACTATAAGCCGCACCTGCATATAAGCCGCATCCGCTCTGTTATGCACTCCTTCCCCCCCTTTTTCTTGTCTCCCTTCAGGTGCTCTGCATCAGGTGATTATCTGGCTCCGCCTGTATTTAAGAGGGACGGGAGGAGCAGGTGCTCTCTCTCTCTCTCTCAGACCAGGCAGCCTCACATTGGTGCCAGGGTTGCTCCTGTGTTTCTTTGTTTGTGTTGCTTTGAGGATGGAGGTCTGTCAGTTTGGTTTTCTTTCCTCGGTTTTTGTTTTGAGGTTAGGTTCCTGCTCTGGTTAGGTCAAGGAGGGAAGTTCCGGGTCCGACGGCCCATTGCGTGGTTGGCTCAGGCTTCCCTCATGGTCTTTTCCTTTATTGTTTTGTTTGGTCAGACCTCCAGACTCATGGTGTTAAGTGTTGGGGTTTTTTCCTTGGTTCATGAATAAAACCTGCTTTTTATACGCAACTGAAACTCGAGTGTGGTGTCCTTGATGTTCTGGTCACAGAGTTGAGCGAGTGTTCTAACTGGTGATCGTAACACGCTCTATTTTTTAAAAAATAATAAAAAAAAGATATACAAGCCGCATTCGCTCTATTTAAAGGAGCTTGAGGCAGGATTGAGGCAGGATTTATGAAAAAAAATGTGTATACGTTTTAAGTTTTCTAGTAATGGGGGCTTCCGGTTGGTGAGCAGATGGAGTAGACGTGTTTCGCGAGTGCTCCCGTGAGTGCCAAACTTTTTAAACCACCAAGCCCTCAAACTTTCAAAATTTTTACTTTAAAAAGGATTCCCTGTTGCTGTTTTTCTTTTTTTTTGTCTCGAACGAGCCCACTTACCTCCGAGATGGCTTCGAAGAGCGGCAAGTCGGGCAAGAAGGACGACGCTGGCGCTGTCTTAACCCTGGCGGCCATTACCACGTTGCTGGAGGAACACCGCGCTGCCCTGGCCGCCGAGTTCAAAAATACTTTCAGTCAGCTCGACTCCAAACTCGACCAAACGCGGCTCGCGGTCGAGGACCATGGCCAACGGGTTTCGTCCCTTGAACTCGCCACAGAAGACCTCAGCCAGCGAGTTACGGACCTTGAAGGCATCTGCTCGACTCTACGGGATGATAATGCTCGGCTGAAGGCCAAGGTGGTGGATTTGGAAAGCCGGAGCAGAAGGCAGAACATCCGTATCCTGGGCTTACCGGAGTCGACCGAGAGCGGTTCTCCGGCGGCTTTCTTCTCCAAGCTGCTGTGTGAGGTGTTCGGGAACGATACGCTGCCGTCACCGCCAGAGATAGACAGAGCGCACCGCTCGCTCGCCGCCAAGCCGGCCCCGGGACAGAGACCGCGTCCGGTCATCATCCGCCTTCACCGGTACCAGACGAAGGATATCCTCATCAGGGAGGCGCGCCGGAGGGGAAAGTTGGAATATCGCGGCCAGCCCATCCGGGTCCTGGAGGATTACAGCCCCGAAGTTGCCAGCCAACGAGCGGAATACAGCGGAGTCATGTCGGAGCTCTACCAGCTGGGTCTGAGGCCGGCTCTGCTCTTCCCCGCCCGGCTCCGGCTCACGCTGTCCGGGGGGGCCAGGAAGTGGATCGGCTCCGTGGATGAGGCGCGCAAATTCATCACGAGTCGCAGCAAAGCTTCAAACCCGCCGTAACGGGACTGTTGGAGGCTGCCACGGCTCCGCCTGCAGCCCGGTGCGGCTCACTGACGCTCACGGACTGACTTTTTTTTTTTCTCTCTCTTTTTTTTTTACGTGAGTCACATTATTCCTGAGGGGAGGGTGAGTAACCCCGCGACAACCAGTATTTTCTCTGTTGTTAGTTGGACTGCCCCTTTGCAAATATTATTAATTTGCAGTTATTTTTGGCTATTTGAGGGAAGGGGAAAAATAAGTGGTGAAGAGGGAGAAAAAAAAAAAAAAAAAAAAAAAAAAAAAAGCTTTTCCGATTTACCTATAAGTTTTGTAATAATTGTAAGCTGTTAACCTTACTTTTACGCTGCTTAAGTCGGACGTTTTATATTTTATATTTTTGTACAAATATTTCTGGGCTCATATCGGGACTTCCAGGTCAAGATTTGAGAGGGTATTCCTTTTTTTTTATTTACATCTACACGTTTTAAGGTGCTAATAGGTATACACCCATGATACGGGAGCAAAAGCTATTAGTGTGTAGGATTGGAAGATGTGTTATTGCACTATGTTTGTTTTGAAGAGCTTGCTGCTTTTTTTTTATTTTTCTATAGCAGCTGTCTTAGTTGGGGAGGGTGGGTCGGGGGGATATGTCACTGCCAGAAACTTTGCATTAACTCTTTTCAACTCATTACTTAATGTGGGTCACATTCAACCTCCTTTCCGTTCTCTTTTTTTCTGCCTAGGTCATTGTGCACACCTAATTTTTCTTCTTAGATATTATGAGTAGATACTTGAAGTTGGTGAGCTGGAATGTTAAGGGTCTGAATCAATTCAATTCAATTCAATTTTATTTATATAGCGTCTAATACAACAGAGTTGTCTCTAGACGCTTTACAGAGACCCATACCCAGAACATGACCCCCGAGCAGTTATTACATAAACAATGGCAGGTAAAAACTCCCCTAGTGGGAGAAAAACCTTAAGCCAAACAGTGGCAAGGAAAAACTCCCCTTTAGGAGGGAAGAAACCTTGAGCAGGACCAGGCTCATCAGGGGGGACCCTCCTGCCGAGGGCCAGACTGGTGGGTCAGGGACGGCAACAGCACAGCAGGCAGGTGGAAGCAGCAACGGGATGACCGGGGGTGGGGACCGCAGGCCAGCACACAGCTCCCGAAGCTCCGGCCCAATCAGCAAGTCCCAGGTTGGGGTGCAGGGTCAGGAAAAGACTTGTGCTCCGTAATGCAAGCTACAAGCCACCCATGGCCACCTGCAGGACAAAAGAGAGAAAAGGGAGGAGAAGGGGGGGGCAGCAACGGGATGACCAGGGGTGGGGACCGCAGGCCAGCACGCAGCTCCCGAAGCTCCGGCCCAATCAGCAAGTCCCAGGTTGGGGTGCAGGGTCGGGGAAAGACTTGTGCTCCGTAATGCAAGCTACAAGCCACCCACGACCACCTGCAGGTTCCGGTGTCCGGCAAAGGATGCTGCAACATGGACAAAAGAGAGAAAAGGGAGGAGAAGGGGGGGCCAGCACAAGAAACCACAGGAGCGACTCTGACACACTAAAGTTTACACTACCTAGAGATTTACCAACACCAGCTAGAGGTTTACTAAACACTAACTATAGGCTTTACTAAACAGAAATGTTTTAAGTTTAGTTTTAAAGGTGGAGGTGGTGTCAGCCCCCTTAACCCAGATTGGAAGTTGGTTCCATAGTAGTGGCGCCTGATAGCAGAACGCCCGCCCTCCAAATCTACATTTAGATACTCTAGGAACTACAAGTAAACCTGCACTCTGAGAACGGAGAGCTCTGACAGGAACATAAGGCACTATCAGGTCTTGCAAATAAGGCGGAGCTAAGCCGTTTTGGGCTTTATACGCAAGTAATACAATTTTAAATTGGATTCTGAATTTTACGGGTAACCAATGGAGCGACGCTAACACTGGAGAGACGTGGTCTCTCCTGCTAATTCCTGTCAGTACTCGTGCTGCTGCATTTTGGATCAGCTGGAGCCTATTCAGCAAATTACTTGGACATCCTGCTAACAACACATTACAGTAATCTAGTCTAGAAGATACAAACGCATGAACTAGTTTTTCTGCATCACTCTGTGAGAGGATTTTCCTAATCTTTGCAATATTACGGAGATGGAAAAAGGCTATTTTACAAACCTGATTGACATATGGTTTAAACGACAAATCCTGATCGAAAATAACACCAAGATTTCTCACAGTTGCACTGGAAGCCATCGCAACACCATCTAATCCCTTCCTAAGATGCTCTGGACCAAGAATGATAACCTCTGTTTTATCTGAATTTAGAAGCAGGAAATTTCTGGACATCCAGTCCTTGATGTCCCTAAGACATGCCTGAAGTTTAACTAACGGTTCTGTTTCATCCGGCTTCATAGACAAATAGAGCTGCGTATCATCAGCATAGCAATGAAAGTGTATGCCGTGATTCTGGATTATACTTCCCAACGGCTGCATGTATAAACTGAACAAGATTGGCCCTAGCACTGAACCCTGCGGAACACCATAACAGACCCTTGACTGTTCTGAAGAAACCTCATGTACATGAACAAACTGGAACCTGTCAGATAGGTATGATTTAAACCAACATAGAGCTGTCCCTTTAATCCCAACAACATGCTCTAACCTGTGCAGTAAAATGCCATGATCTATAGTGTCAAAAGCAGCACTGAGGTCCAGTAGAACCAGTATGGAATCACCCTGTTAAAAGGAAGAGGATCTTCTCACATCTAAAACACCTTAAAACAGAAATAGCCTTTCTACAAGAAACTCATATTCGCAGTTCTGATAATAGCCGCCTGTTCCCGAGGTGGTCAGGGCAGAGATTTCACTCCTCCTTTCAAGCTAAAGCCCGAGGAGTTTCAGTTCTGATCAGTCAGGATGTTTCATTTGAGCAGCACAATGTGATTTCTGACAAGTTTGGTCGCTACGTGATCGTTTCTGGGAAATTATTCAATACATTGGTCGTACTTGTGAACGTTTATGCCCCTAATTCAGATGATGCAGTCTTTTTTGAACGACTGTTTTCACTGCTCCCTGACCTTAATACATATTCTCTCATACTGGGTGGTGATTTTAATTGCTGGCTCGACCCAGTCCTAGACCGATCCTCTACCAACCCCGGCACAGCAAGTAAGTCAGCCCGTCTTATTCAGGCGTTCCTTTCTGACTACGGTGTTTGTGATGTGTGGCGTTCTTTACATCCATGTGACAGAGAATACTCCTTTTTCTCACAAGTGCACCACACATACTCGAGGATTGATTATTTTTTTATTGATAATCAACTGATTCCCCTGGTCCATTCCTGTGCTTATCAGAGCATTGTCATTTCCGACCATGCTCCTGTGGTTCTAACCATGTCCCTTCCTGACCTACCTCAGAGAGACAGACAGTGGCGATTCAATTCAACTCTGCTGTCGGACACAAATTTTGTTAAATCAATGGAAACGGAAATAGCCTTTTTCCTATCCACGAATATGACTCCAGGAATGTCTAGTCTAACTGTCTGGGATTCCCTCAAGGCTTATCTCCGGGGACAGATTATATCCTACACTGCTAGGGTGAGGCAAAAATCTTATAGGGAGCGATCAGACCTTGCCCGCCAAATTAAAGAGGTCGATGAAGAATATTCTCGGACTAAATCCCCAGATCTTTACAAAAAGCGGCTAGAACTTAAAACTAAATTTGACCTGCTTACCACTCACCCAATTGAACAGTCACTTCTGAAAAGTAAAACCAGGTTTTATGTTTATGGAGACAAATCTGACAAATTATTAGCCAACCAACTTAAAGGCTCTAAGGCTAAACAAAATATTTCTAAGATTCGATTACCAAATGGCCATGTAACTACAGACCACTTACTCATAAATGAAGCATTCAGGGACTTTTATACCCAGCTATACACCTCGGAATCTCAGACTGATCGAGATGAGATTGCGGACTTTTTAAATAGTCTTAGTATTCCCAGTCTTTCACCAGATCTAAGGAAGACATTAGAAGAACCGATATCCCTGATGGAAATTACTCGAGCCATTTCTTCACTGCAGTCGGGTAAATGTCCTGGCCCTGATGGCTTCCCGGCGGAATTTCTAAAGAAATTTTCTAATTTGCTTTCCCCATTGCTATCTTCAGTTCTTTCAGAATCCTTCAGCCACGGTTCCCTCCCTCCTTCTTTTTCGGAGGCCTGCATCACCCTCATAGCTAAAAAAGGGAAGGATCCTACTGAATGCGCCTCCTACAGGCCCATCTCCCTCTTAAACACAGATGCTAAAATCCTAGCTAAAGTCCTAGCCCATAGGCTGGAGAATGTCCTCCCCACAATTATATCTGAAGACCAAACTGGCTTCATTAAAGGTAGGCAGTCTTACTTCAACACAAGGCGACTGTTCAATATTATCTACTCTGCCTCTGAGGCTATCCCTGAATGCGTTGTCTCTCTGGATGCGGAGAAAGCATTTGATCGCGTCCAGTGGGATTATCTCTTTGCTGTGCTAGACAGGTTTGGTTTTGGTCCGAACTTTGCTCTGTGGATTAAACTTCTCTATTTACACCCAACAGCCTCAATTCGTACTAACTCTCAACGGTCAAAACCATTTAATCTGCATCATGGAACCCGTCAGGGGTGCCCCCTTAGTCCCATGCTTTTTGACATGGCTATCGAACCGCTTGCCACAGCGCTCCGATCTTGTGAGGATGTGTCCGGTATCTGGAGAGGTGGCAGGGAACATAAGGTCTCGCTTTATGCCGATGACCTCTTGCTTTTCATCTCTCACCCTCTGGCCTCATTACCCCCTGCGCTGTCACTTCTCAGTCAGTTTGGGAAACTCTCAGGCTATAAACTGAATCTCAGCAAAAGTGAGCTTTTCCCTACCAATCTCGAATCGCATGCTTTAGACCTTTCCAATTTTCCCTTTAAAATCGCAAATGACAAATTCTCCTATTTAGGCATATCGGTGACAAGGAAACACAAAGACCTGCTCCAAGAGAATCTTATCTCATTGTTAAATGAGACCAAACAAACCCTTACACAATGGTCACCCCTGTCAATGTCTCTTGTGGGTCGCATCAATTCAGTCAAAATGACCATTTTACCTAAATTTTTGTACCTTTTCCAGACCTTACCACTCTTTATTCCTGGTTCTTTTTTTCAGTCCCTTGACTCAGTTATATCTTCATACCTATGGCGAGGTAAACGGCCACGTTTGAACAAAACTCACCTTCAAAAAATTAAGTCTGCAGGTGGTCTGGCCCTCCCAAACTTTCGTTATTACTATTGGGCTGCTAACCTGCGCTGCCTTGCATTCTGGTCCTTCCACTGCGACGGCGCTGACCGCCCTGACTGGGTGGCGATGGAGTTACATCCAACTGATGACCTGTCAATTCCTGCCCTACTCGGCTCCTCACTTCCACTTCCTTCACTTAAATCAATCAAAAACCCAGTGGTTAAACATTCTCTTAGAATTTGGGCCCAATTTAGGAAGTTTTTTGGTTTTCACAGCTTCTCTCTTCTTAGCCCCATTGCATCAAATCACTCTTTCAAACCATCCCTTGAGGACCCCACCTTCCAGGAATGGCACAGGAGGGGTATGATTCGTTTTAAAGATATGTTCATAGACGGCACCGTGGCATCTTTTGAGCAGTTAAGTAGTAAATTCAGCCTTCCAAAATCACATTTCTTTAGGTATCTTCAGGCTAGACATTTTGTTCTTTCCCAGACACCCAGCCCTGGTGCATCGATAGGCTCGACCACAGTTGACAAAGTTCTTGCCACAGACCCATTCAAAAAGGGGCTCATTTCGTCTTTCTATGGCATGTTGCTGGATCTTAAGAGTGCCCCTACAGATAAACTCAAAGCAGCATGGGAGCAGGACTTAGGGCTTCCCTTATCAGAGGATACCTGGGAGTCCATACTCAAACTGGTTAATACAACCTCCCTGTGCGCACGTCACTGCTTAATTCAGTTTAAAGTGGTACACAGGGCTCATATTTCCAAAGCAAAGCTATCCTCCATGTACCCAGATATTAGTCCATACTGTGTAAGATGTAAAGTAGCTGAAGCCTCTCTCATCCACATGTACTGGTCCTGCCCATGTCTAAATAAGTACTGGATGGAAGTATTTCATACTCTCTCTCTGGTGCTTAAAATCAGATTAGAACCAAACCCACTGACTGCCCTGTTTGGGGTCATGGAGGGAGGAAGGAAGTTAACCACTGCACAGGGGCACACTTTGTCTTTTGCCTCCCTTTTGGCTCGTCGGGCAATTCTGTTCAGGTGGAAGGATCCCTTCCCTCCTACTCGTGCACAATGGCTGGAAGACATCATGTCCTGCTTAAAACTGGAGAAAATTAGATACTCGCTTCAGAAATCAAATAAGTTCCAGAAAGTGTGGGGACCTTTTCTAGAAGCATTCCAGACCCTGTGAACTATACTTCATATTTATTTTGTATTCCTAGTGCAGGCTTTTGATGATAGAGTGACCTCATATTGTGATTAGTAATCTGGCAGTGACAGGGGAGGGATTAGTTTGGTCTGTAGTTTGTTTTTGTTACTATTTTATATTTTTTCATACTGTTTAATTGTTTTTTATATTTTGTACACTGGTGTATGCTATGATTAACATGCCCATGCCTAATCAACATATTTGTAATTGACATGCAGCATTTCACCTTTTTTTACTCTGTGAAAATTCAAATAAAAAGATCTTGAATTAAAAAAAGTTTTCTAGTAATAATATCAGATGAAGCGTTCCAAACCCAAAAGAATGTTTCCTCTAGTGTATCTCTCCTTTGCCTTGAACAGGCTGTGTGCTGCAAAATGTGCTGCAAATCCGAATTTCCTGCGCTGTCCTGCGGATGTGACGTCACATGACGCTGCATGCACGTTCTCCCCGTTCTCCCGTGCCGGCTTCACTGTTGGCTGCAGTACCCCCAACGGCCGCCGTGGTGAAGGGTGGCGCTAGAGAGTCTCATTTCTTAAAAGGAGCCTCAAGCTCCTTTAGGAACTGTCATTTCTTGTGAATTTCTTATTTTTCCTACTTAAGAACTTCTTAAAATATGTCATTGCACGCGCCAACAAACAACATTTATACAGGTAGTTGGGTCTTAACCGTCAGTCACTCACTAAACATGGAAAAAGAGATGCAGGAACTTTTCAAGGTTATGGTGGACGAGATTAATGTGTGAAAAAAAATACTATTGGGGAAAGTTAATAATAATTAACTACCACGCTAACTAACATGCTAACAAACAGTTAACAGGCTCTTTGTGTAATTAATTACAAACTATATCCTCAAACTATGACCTACTAGTCTAAACTTGTCAATGTGTTGAAAAAGGTGATATTAGAGGCTTATTATTATTATTATTATTATTATTATTATTATTATTATTATTATTATTATTATTATTATTATTATTATTATTATTATTATTACCTTTTCACAGAAGACATATGAAGACCGGTCAAGGTTGTCTTAAAGTTAAGAAAAAAGTCAAGAACAAATTTGAGAACTTTTATTTCAAGAATACCATTTATTCTTAAGAAGAAACTTAAGAAGAAAGTTGAGAAAATATTTAGAACTTTTTTGGAGAATATGACTTGTTCTCTTTTTTCTTCTTAAGACTGCACTTAAGAAAAAAATTACACTTAAGAAGATTTTTTTTCTTAAGAATGTTTTGTGAATCCGGCCCCAGGTCTTTGTGGAGCCGTATGAAACTCGCCCGAGAGTTTGAGTTGGTGGAAAAGCCGTTAAAGTCCTTGGTTATTACCCCATCGTGATGGTTGCCACCTCACACAAATGGGCCTGCAGTCGAGTCTCAGACGAGCAGAACGGCTCAATATGGCCGCCAGTCCAGTCCAGTGTGTAAGTGTCAGCTTGTGAGCTCTTTTACTTTTTTTTGATTTAATACTAGAAATCCACACAAGAAACTGACTGTTTTACACCTAGTTATGAGGTGCACTCCTGTACCTCTTTTAACTCGACCCAAAAGGAAAATAATTTTGCCTAACTCCAGTGGCGTCAATTCAGGTGAAGCTAAGGTATGGCAAGGTTACGAGTCACAGAACTGAACTAGAGTATCAATCAACACGTCCAGCAAATACTCATCACAGAAGTTTATGTAGCTTATCTGTGTGGTCAAGAAAATTGGAACTTTTTCAAACGCAGTCTCGCTCACTGCAAAAACTCAAAATCTTACCAGGAATATTTGTCTTATTTCTAGTTAAAATGTCTAATTTTTAGTAAAAAAATCTCATTAAACTTAAAACAAGAGTCATTACCAGAAAAATAACTTGTTATTTGACCATTTTCACCTGTTTCAAGTAAATTTTCACTTGAAATAAGTAGAAAAATCTGCCAGTGGAACAAGATTTATCTTCTTATTACAAGCAAAACAATCTTGTCCCTCTGGCAGATTTTTCTACTTATTTTAAGTGAAAATCTACTTGAAACAGGTGAAAATGATGTTTTTGAGTCTTGTCTTAAATGTAATGAGATTAAAAAAAAAAAAATGAGACTAAAAATTAGACATTTTAACTAGAAATTAAAGCTGCAAGCAGCGATGAACGGGCCCTCGCATTCACGGCCACCGCCCCCCATAAGCATATAAGAAATGACACCACCCACGACTTCCTACGTCAAACCATTCAAAAGTTATCGCAGAAAAAAGGGACAACCAATCAGAAGAAGGGGCGGGGCTAATTCAGGCCAATGAAGGTCAAGGACTCATTACAGAGTCCCATGACACCACCCACGACTTCCTAGGTCAAACCATTAAAAGGTTATAGCAGAAAAAAGGGACAACCAATCAGAAGAAGGGGCGGGGCTAATTCAGGCCAATGAAGGTCAAGGACTCCATAAAGAATCTGATGACACCACCCACAACTTCCTATGTCAAACCATTCAAAAGTTATGGCAGAGAAAAGTATTCTAGGGGGCGCTTTTGAGCCGTTAGGCCACGCCCATTAATGCAAACCATGAAATATCAAATGTATTGCCAAGTGTGGCTTGCATGCAAAATTTGGTGACTTTTGGAGAACTATCAAATATGGACCAATCAGATTTCAAAATGGCCGACTTCCTGTTCGGTTTCGGCCATGACTCCAAGAGACTTTTATTTAAGTTGTGACATGATACAGGTGTGTAGCGATTTTCGTGCATGTACGTCAAACCGTATTGTGGGGCTTGAGGCACAAAGTTTTCCGGGGGGCGCTGTTGAGCCATTTTGCCACGGCCATTAATATAAACCATGAAATATCAAATTTACCACCAGGCCTGGCTTGCATGCCAAATTTGGTGCCTTTTGGGGAACTATCAAATATGGACCAATCAGATGAAGGGGGGGGCGCGCTTTTTGGTGTCTAGCGTCACCACGGTAACACTTTTGAAAGAGAAAAGTAATGCGCGTAGTCGCAGGATGGAGACGCACATTTTGATGTATAACACACCTGGGTGCACGTTACGGTTTGGGCCGTATTAATTCTCGAAGGAATGGCATATATTGCTCCAAAATTACGTGATTAATTCAGAATGTTCAAATTGGCCGACTTCCTGTTCGGTTTCGGCCATGGCGCCAAGAGACTTTTCTTTAAGTTGCGACATGATACAGGTGTGTACCGATTTTCGTTCATGTACGTCAAACCGTATTATGGGGCTTGAGGCACAAACTTTTTTCTGTCTGAACCAATCAGATGAAGGGTCGGCGCGCTTTTTGGCGTCTAGCATCGCCACGGTAACACTTTTGAAAGAGAAAAGTAATGCGTGGTGTCGGAGGATGGAGACACACATTTTGATGTATAACACACCTTGGTGCACGTTACGGTTCGGGCCGTATTAACTGCCGAAGGAATGGCATGAATTTCGCCAAAAAGACACGATTAATTCGAAATGGCCGACATCCTGTTCGGTTTCGGGCATGACTCCAAGAGACTTTTCTTTAAGTTGTGACATGATACAGGGATGTACCGATTTTCGTGCATGTAAGTCAAACCGTATCGTGGGGCTTGAGGCACAAAGTTTTCAAGGGGGCGCTGTTGAGCCATTTTGCCACGCCCAATAATGCAAAGCATTAAATATCAAATTTTTCGCCAGGCCTGGCTTGGGTGCAAAATATGGTGACTTTTTTGGCACGTTTAGGGTGGCAAAAAGGCCTTCCTTTTGTCAGAACAATAAGAAGAAGAAGAATAATTCCTACAGATACAATAGGGCCTTCGCACTGCAAGTGCTCGGGCCCTAATAATACAAATATTCTTGTTAAGATTTTGAGTTTTTGCAGTGTATAATACCTAGTGAAATCGATCATGTTGTTCTTATTTGCATTTGTAGTTGTTCCATAAATGTATTTAAAAAAACAAACATTTACATTTAACCCTTGAAGCCGAGGTGTGGCGGCTGCCATACCTTGCCATACCCAATTGACGCCCCTGCCTAACTGCAAAAACCACCGCGGAGCTCAAACTACAGCGACCCGCTGCAAGGCTGCGTGGCTAGCCCAACTTCCACTGCTAGGCACACTATGGCTCCTCTTACCTCTCCATCCGACTGTGTCAGCTACTCCCACTACACCGAGAAGATTGCTGAGCTGGAAGGACTAATATCCACATAATATAAGCAGAGAGGTCACTGGACACCATCACCATTGGTCCTGCACTAACCGGCTCCCTCCACACCTCAGTCTCCGATGCATCTATCTCCGGTCCTGCTGCTGCCGCCAAGACCGCCGAAGCTGCATCTCCTCCGGCCCTCCCAAGCCAAACCCGACCTTTCTTTCTGATTTCTCCGATCTCCTGACCTAGCTATGTGCCATCTCACCTTCTGTTCTACTCCTGGGCGATTTTAACTTCCACATTGACAACCCAGACTGCAAACCTGCCACTGAGTTCCTGGACCTGCTACACTGCCTCAACTTCACACAACACATCAACTTCCCCACCCCAAACCCGCGGTCATATGCTATCCTCCGGCCTCACAATACATCAGCTACCCAGCCTTAACCTCAACATCTCCGACCATCTGGCAATCACTATTGACATTGACATCCCCATCCCCAACCCCAAAAATAAACCTAAAATAACCTTCAGAAACATCAAATCTATCTCCCCCACTGCTCTCTCAGCTTCCTTCACCAGACACATGACCGTCTCCCCTCCCTTGCCTCCTGACGACCCCTCAGACCTCGTGAATCGATATAACCACACACTCTCCTCCTGTCTCGATCAGATGGCTCCCATTAAAACCAAAATAGTCACTTTCACACACTCAGCCCCCTGGTACACCCCTGAAGTCCACCAGATGAAATCCTGCAAGCATCAGCTTGAAAGACTCTTCAAAAAAACTGGCTTAACCAACCATCACCAAGCCTATACGGACTATCTCCAGCAATACAAAGACGCCCTCAACTCAACAACCCCAAACCAAAGCAGCGAGAGGGGACGAATGGGCGGCAGGGCATGCCCATATCAAAATTTTATGAAATTGTCTAGTTATTATTATTATGGAGTAAACATAGATCTAAGGACTGAGAGCTCTGAGTCATGGATCTGTTAGTGATGTTAAAGTGTGTTTAACTTAATAAAGTGAAGATTTAAACTGACCACAGACATGTGATGTGAGGATGATGAGCAGCAGGATCCTGCAGATCATCTTCTCCCTGTGAGGGACACAGAGCTGGAGAGTCACCACACAGAACATGTTCATGACTTCAGTCAAGTTTTGCTGTCTATTTTAGTAAAAACAAGACGCCACCGTATACCTGTTTCAGGTCGCCTTTGTTACGGATGCTGCACCTCTGTAATGTGGTCCAACAAGACCAGACAAGAGACCAGAAGGGTGGTGGGTGGGGTTGAAGTTAGAACAATTTCACTTCACTTCAAGTCATCAAAACGACACTCAAAACTGCACAAAAGACGTTAATAAAATTGTTATATGAAAAACCAAGACTTGTTTTTCGTTTTTTGTGTTAGATTAAAAAAAGGATTAACAAAATAAAAAGGCACTTTTTAATAGAAAGAGCGAATGATACACGGATTATTACGGACCCAACTAGGTCAGTAAATCATAATTCTTACTTGAGAATCCCGGTCTTGGTTGTCATGTTGGCTTAATTTACTAAATTCAATAGTTCAATAAAAACGAGGGAACCCCAGCCCACTGGCACAAAGATGTGATGATTTCATTCGACGTTCAAATCTTTAAGATACAAACGAAGAAAACCTCTGTTTCACAAGTCTTTACTAGTATTTCAACTGACGAGTTTAACTGTAGATGTGAATAGTTGTTGTGAGTTTATGTTGAAGGTGATTCTGGAGGAAAGTGGAGCAGAAGATGAGAATGTGAAGTTAAAGAGAGCAGTCGCCCTTCTTAGAGACACATAAAACCTGCTGGATAAAACTGGAATAAACACAATAAACTGTTGTTATGCTGGAAATCATGCAGTTCAGAAACACGTTTTCTTGCCTCTAAACAACCACCCAGCAACCAGTATCTGTCACTAACTGCATTCTCTCTGTTTATCTCTTAACAGTCCAGAAGCAACTAAACACGTACAGAACCGCAGGTTACTACAAGACTACATTATTGAGCAGTTAGGGTCAAAGTTAGTACAGTAAGCAAAGTTCTGTAATAAACAAACAACTGTTGGTGAGTAAATCTTCATAAATTATCTAAAATACTTACATTTATGTTTCCTTGTGCGGCTGAGCAGTCCTGAACTTGAAGTATTTGACCAAACTGTGAGAAGCTGAAAGTCTGACACTGTATATATCTGAGAAGCAACAATTACAGCGAGGTGAGAGGAAATCTCTCTCCCCAATCACCTGAGCCTGCGGCTTCTTCGTTAAACTGAAATGATCAGTGTTCTATGAGGAGCTCATAGTGCCCACGTTGTGCATTCCTCCATGCTACATACCGAAGTGTGTACAGAGTAAGCAGTCCATGACGAGGCTTGTGAGGCTTGCTGCGCCTTGTGTTGATAAAAGTCCCTGTCTTGCCAGGATTTAATGGCAATAATGTTTCCGGCAGCACCGTGGCTTAGTGGTTAGCACTGTTGCCTCACAGCAAGAAGGTTCCCGGTTCGACTCCCAGGCCCAGCAGGACCTTTCTGTGTGGAGTTTGCATGTTCTCCCTGTGCTTGCGTGGGTTTCCTCCAGGTACTCAGGTTTCCTCCCACAGTCCAAAAACATGCATGCTAGGTTAATTGGTGATTCTAAATTGCCCGTAGGTGTGAGTGTGTCTGTTTGTTTGTGGGGACTGCGGGTGGAAACCAGCATTTCTGCTAAACCTGGTGTATTTACACTGCTTAATGTAGTGTTCATGAATATGCATTGTCCCGTCTAAATAAACTTTGAAACCTAAAGAAGTATATAAATGTATATATTGTAGTATACTGTATACAAATACAGTCTGTGTGAATACTCGATTCTCATTGGCTGGCAGGTGGAAGTTAAAAGTGATAATCTACACCTAGAAAACAAGTTCGGTCAAATTGCCTGATAACTTTAATATCGTTGTGCTGGTGGTAACCACGGCAACGGAGATTCAGAGAGGAAGAGCCGGCATGAGTGATTTTGTAATTTCTTTTAATTTATTTGGTGAATTTAACAATTTTGACGAGAAGAGGAGAGAAAAGAAAAGAAAAGAAAAGCCGAGCAGAGCTGAACGGACTAGAATATCTCCCGTTACCAAAGAAACAGAGTTATGGCTTGTTAAAAAACTTTGTTACTTTGCGGTCTGTCGCCCTTCCTGTTTGACATTGGGATCGAGCCGCTGGCAATTGCTATTAGGTTAGACGACAAGATTAAGAGTATATCCAGGGGTGAAACAAACCATAAAACGTTGCTTTATGCTGATGATCTGCTTTTGCAAATATCGGACCCAATTAAGAGCATACCCTACCTTCTCCATTGGCTGCGAAAATTCAGTAGCATATCAGGTTACAAAGTTAATTTGTCAAAATCTTTACTGTTTCCGTTGAATAATCTGGCGAAACGGATCACTTATCAAGAATTGACCTTTAAAATTGAACAGGACAAATCTACTTACCTGGGAATAGAAGTGGCAGCGTCAGTTAAGGCGATTTTTCAACATAACTTCACGCCTATTTTAGACCGTACTAAAAAGGATTTTGATAGATGGTCGAAACTTCCATTCTCACTGGCAGGGCGAATAAATGCAGTGAAGATGACTGTAATGCCCAGGTTTCTTTACTTATTTCAAATGATTCCCATCTTTCTCCCAAAATCTTATTTTGCTCAGCTGGATCGCTTTATCTCTTCGTTCATATGGAATAAAAAACCTGCACGTATAAAAAAGGCAAGCCTAGAGAGAGTTAAATCTGATGGTGGCTTAGGCTTACCTAATTTTTTGTTTTACTACTTGGCAGCTAATATTGTTAAGCTGACATATTGGATCACCATGTTTGCAGATAAAGAGGGTCCGGTCTGGGCGGATATGGAACTGAGAGCTACGCTCCCATTTTCCCCGATTTCAATCCTAACTGCCCCTCTCCCACTGAATATTAAAGCATCTGAACTGAAACTTGGTGGTCCAAAATTCGGTTAAGATCTGGAATCAGAAAACATTTTAATTTGACGAATATATTTAGCTACTCCCTGTTGTGCGTCGCCCATGTGAACTCTGAACTAATAAAATGTATGAACATTTTGTGATTATGAATTCCAAGTGAAAGCCAGACTTTGGTTTCGTCCTGGGGCCAGAGTTTTTATGACTGCATGACTCCAGACCAGAGAACAGACCCGCTGGGTTTACGACACCTAGGAGGGGGGTCAGACGCAGTATAGCCCCCACAAACCCAGCAGGGGTCCTGCCAGACCTGGAGGAATAAAGGAAAAGACAACGCAAAGGGACCAGAAAACAGACTCCCTGGGGTTACGACACCAGGGGAGTTCAGACGCAGTGGAGCCCCCAGGAAGCGAGCCCCGAAGGGGGGGACTGTCCCTCACAGTAAAACCGCCCACAAGTCCAAAAGGGGGAAGCACCCAATCATTGGCCAGGGGCTGGTGACGTCACGCAGCCCGCGGAACTCAAATTCCCGTCCCTGCCCAGTGCTCACTCTCTCTCCTTCAGCCAGCGGACCGAACGGACGTTCCTGCCGACGGTGCAGCCGCTGCCGCATCTACTCCCCGAGAGCCTGGGGCGGGGAGGGAGCCGTTCCGGACCTGCATTAACAGGCCGGGCGTAAAATCCGATACCAGAGCGCGGCGCTCTCAACTCTCTCTGTCTGCTAACTCCTTTCTTCCTTTGAGCACTTTCCCCACACCAGGGACCGTGCCGTCCAGGACGACTGCTCCGCCAGAACCCGCCGTAGAAGCTCCAGCCTTGGACCCGCGAACCCCTCCCGCAGCCCGGCGACACACACGGGACGTGAGCCGACGTTCCGAGGGAGGAACCGCCCCCCCCCGTCGCAACGAGGCCGCGGTCAGGACCAGAGAGCCGGCGTGAGGCGCCGCTGCAGCAACTGTTGCCCTTTTCTTTTTGAAGTAGGAGCAGGACAGAGACTGAGGGACCGCTCGCTATCGGAGCATCCCCGCCAGAAGCGATCGGCGGTGGGGTCAAAGCTGAACCGGACCTCTCCGACACCGGGAACCCCCGGCAGGAACCCGGTCACCACCGACAGAGCCCGCAGCCCAGATCCAGAATCCAGAGGAGACGTGAGGTGGCGTTTGGGCGATCAGTCAGTTAGAACGGTGTAAAGCTGAACTTATGTTTAATGAGATTACTGTATGCGTATTACTGTACGTTATCATTATTGTGTGATCTTTATTACTATTACATTTGATTCTTTTCTTTTCATTCCATGCATTTAACTTTCATTTCATTTCTATTGATTGTTGTTTTTCTAGTTAGTTAATGGTTTTATGATACTTAAGATTCTGCCATCGGGATTTATTGGGTATTTGTTTATCATCTTTGATACCCGTATGTAAATAAATTCTGATTGATTTTTAATGAGTGGTTGTTGTTATTTCATGCAATATTTGGTCACAAATGGATTTGTTTAAGCAGAGCCTAGTGTTCGGATATCACGCCTTCAACTGTAAGTAAGTGATAGTAGGATTTGCTGTAATGCAGGATAATTCAAATCATATGAGACTGATTTTCTGCTGTTTAGTTATCATTTTCCTCCGGAGTAAGGCCCGGGGGTGGTGCCCCGACGAGAATTATTATCATTTTGATAATTCAATTTGATAAATAGTCAACTTTATTAATTATTAATAATTATTAATAATATTCATTAATAGCCTTGGATAACTGATCAGCTTA
The DNA here is from genome assembly GCF_033807715.1 of Cololabis saira. Classification (NCBI taxonomy): domain Eukaryota; kingdom Metazoa; phylum Chordata; class Actinopteri; order Beloniformes; family Belonidae; genus Cololabis; species Cololabis saira. Next base: position 3,452,951 of record NC_084594.1, on the reverse strand, counting down.
GCTACCTGAGTTGCACAACATCCCCAATAATGTGTAATCATCTTTTTGCACCATCTCAAATAGTGTTTGCAGTTTGGCGCAGAAGTGGTTTGATGTACTTTCAAGATATTTTCACCGACGAGGGCTTTGCATCATTTAAATTTCTATGCGAAGATCATGATTTACCAAAGTCTCATTACTTCAGATATCTTCAGGTTCGGAGTTTTGCCTCTAAATTTTTCACAGGGTATCCAGCTCCACCCTTTAAAGACCTACTGCATTTGGTCATCAATGTAAATCCATTTAATAAAAAAGGGATATCAAAAATATATTCATTAATTTTGGATAGCTGCCCTCATACACAAAATAAAGACGGCATGGGAAGCAGAAGTCGGAGTGATAATACCAGAAGAAACGTGGAAAAATACCATACAGCGTATACACACATCTTCTCTCTGTATCAGGCATGGCCTGATTCAGTTTAAGGTTGTCCACAGATTGCATTATTCTAATGACAGACTGTCTAAATTGTATCCTGATGTTTTACCCAACTGCCCTAGATTGCAATATGTTCCTGTTTCATGTTCACATGTTTTGGTCATGCCCATCTCTGTATAGTTTTTGGTCTTCAATTTTTTTCAATCACTCTCAGCCATTTCTAGCAAAACATTGCAACCTGACCCTTTGATCAACATCAGCTCCTCACAAGCTACACTGAAGATAGCTATCTTCGGTGTAGCTTGTGACGAGCTGATGTTGTCTCGCCTCCACAAGAATGCAATTACAACTTTTGTAAGAAATGCATAACTAATGATGCCGATGTGATAAATAAAGTTGTTAAAAAAAAAAAAAACTTTGTTACTTACCAGGTTCCAACGGCTGCAGACGAGAGATTAAATAGTCGCTCAGCCGCTCAGCTGTGGCTTGTTATAAAACTAATGATTTAAACTGAAAACACATTAAAGCATGAATAACAACTTTAAAAACTTTGCAGAGGCAAACCATCCTCGTCGGATGAATATATGGACAGTTCACGCCCCCGCGTCGTCCATATATTTCTGATAATGTACACCTCATCGGGCATTATCCCTTACATATATGTTCTGGCAGTATACTGTGTACATATACATATACTGGCAGTATGGAAAATGATCATTTAAAACATGCAGGACAATTAAATCATGTGATGTCACTGAAAGGAACCTGGTACATGGTAACAAATGTTGTAGGATGTTGCAGAACCGGTTTACTTGTAAACTTCCATTTGTGTTTGCTTATACGTTCAGTACCTGAAAGTCTTTCTAGACGTTTGCTCTCCATGTGTGTGTGTGTGTGTGTGTGTGTGTGTGTGTGTGTGTGTGTGTGTGTGTGTGTGTGTGTACTCAGTCACGCGGTGACTGAGTATCCGCCTCAAAATCGAAGTGGAAGAAATTTAGTCTCATCCAGAATAACAAAGATGAATTAAAGCTGCAAGCAGCGATGAACGGGCCCTCGCACTCACGGCCACCGCCCCCCATAAGCATATCAGAAATGACAACACCCACGACTTCCTATGTCAAACCATTCAAAAGTTATAGCAGAAAAAAAGGACAACCAATCAGAAGAAGGGGCGGGGCTAATTCAGGCCAATGAAGGTCAAGGACTCCATACAGAATCTGATGACACCACCCACGACTCTCTATGTCAAACCATTCAAAAGTTATAGCAGAAAATCGGGACAACCAATCAGAAGAAAGGGCGGGGCTAATTAAGGTCAAAGAAGCTCAAGGACTCATTACAGAATCCCATGACACCACCCACGACTCTCTATGTCAAAACATTCAAATGTTATAGCAGGAAATAGGGACAACCAATCAGAAGAAGGGGCGGGGCTCATTTTCACCAATTATGGTCAAGGACTCAATACCGAGTCCCATGACACCACCCGCGACTTTTTATGTCAAACCTTTCAAAAGTTATGGCAGAGAAAAGTATTCTAGTGGGCGCTGTTGAGCCGTTAGGCCACGCCCATTAATGCAAACCATGAAATATCAAATGTATCGACAGGCCTGGCTTTTCTTTAAGTTGCGACATGATACAGGTGTGTACCGATTTTTGTTCATGTACGTCAAACCGTATTATGGGGCTTGAGGCGCAAAGTTTTTTCTGTCTGAACCAATCAGATGAAGGGTGGGCGCGCTTTTTGCCGTCTAGCGTCGCCACGGTAACACTTTTGAAAGAGAAAAGTAATGCGTGGTGTCGGAGGATGGAGACGCACGTTTTGATGTATAACACACCTGGGTGCACGTTACGGTTCGGGCCGCATTAATGACCGAAGAAATGGCATAAATTGCGCCAAAATTACACGATTAATTCAAAATGCTCAAAATGGCCGACCTCCTGTTGGGTTTCGGCCATGGCGCCAAGAGACTTTTCTTTAAGTTGTTACATGATACATGTGTGTACCGATTTTGGTGCATGTACGTCAAACCGTATTGTGGGGCTTGAGGCACAAAGTTTTCTAGGGGGCGCTGTTGAGCCGTTAGGTCCCGCCCATTAATGCAAACCATTAAATATCACATTTTTCACCAGACCTGGCTCAGTGTTTCGAGAGTAAAACGTTTTTACTTTTAAGTTTAACAGCACACTGGTTGGATGAAAGCTTCGTGCCACACAGTACAATTCTAAACACAACTTTTATCTTATTTCTAAAGATAAAGGAAGCTCTGAAAACCTTAAAAGGAACCCTGGCTATTAAGACATGTAGGTCTTAAAAGATAAATGTTGGTATCAATTATAACAATGTGATATAAAAAACCTTTTAGATGTCTTCTTTTTTATAAAATTTGAAAATATAATTTAACATGTAGGTCGCCATTGTTGTTTACATTCTGGGTAGTGACGTCAGACGGTGGCTCCTGCTAGCCCCCGTCCACTGTTTTGACACCCAGAAACAGATGAAAACACAGCTAAACAGGTGACGGCGCACCAGAAACACAGATCAAAACACAGCCAAACATTAAGGTGACGAAGCACCTACAAAAAAGTTAAAAAAAAAAAAAAAAAAAAAGTACTGCACCATAAAGCATGAACTATAAAAACACCATATAACTCAGACAGACTAACAGACCACACGTTTCAACTAGCAGATAGCCGATGCTACAATAAAAACCCCAGCCAGATCTGGCATCATTAAATTAAATAAAGATGTTCTTGCCTATTTGACGCAAAGTCTGCACCTCCCGTTTCATCAAAGTCCCGGGCCAGTCCCCTCCGCCTCTGGTCTGTCATCACCCAGCACCGAAGCCGGTTTTAGGGGGGGGCAGGGGTGGGCTATGCCCACCCAAACGTGCATCCTGCCCACCGGCGTCTCCATCCCGGCCAGAGCGGAGAGCGCAGAGCGGAGAGCGGGTGGCGGTGCGCTGCGGGCTCTAAAGCGTAGCCTAATGCACTGGTAAGATGCGCACGACTTTGATCATTTTTGCAGATCTCCCGTGCATCACAGAACTTTGATCCAGTTTGCCTGAACCGAGACGTCTTATGGGCTCCCTCGTCAGCCTCCATGGCCGGGAGAGTGCTGCTCATCTATGTTTTAGATACCTGTCCCAGTTAAACTAACGCGGCTTATCTTCCCAGAGCCACCGCTCTACGTCATCGCCCCCAGAATGCATTGCGCAGGTAAAACATGGCGCCTCCCGCAGGTCAAAATATGTGATAAACATTGTAGATTTTTAAAGCAATTAGATTATTTTATGTGTTTCTAACAACATATTTTAGTATAAGAACAATTGTGGCTAATTAGGGACTACAAGTCTTAATAACCAGGGTTCCTTTTAACAAACCATGGTTTACTATAGAACTTAGGAAATCTGCTTTAAACAAAAACAAACTTTATAAAAGGCATTTACAAAGTCCTAGTCCTTTAAATTGTGCTACATACAAAAATTATAGGAATAAATACAACCATCTTATTAGAAATAAATAAATGATCTATGGAAAATATTGAAAGAATTACTCAACAAGATAAAAAAATCATCTATTCCAGCCCAGTCTACATATCAGGATGGCGCATAAGATAACAGAGCATACACAAATTGCTAATAAATTCAATGATTTCTTTATAAATGTGGGTCCACGTCTTGCAAAACATCTTAAAAATGTTCATGGTTCATCTAACTATAAATGAAGGTTATCCCTCTTTAAAGGGGACCTATTATGAAAAACATAGGAACATACAACGACATAGTTATGCTGATTCTTTAATAAAATGTCTTTAAATTTGTCTCAAATCTTAACCCTCTTTATGAGGGTGACACTTCCATTATAGATAAAATGCATTTAAAAATGGTTTTCGAAAATGAAAGGACACATGAGTCTATCTTTCTTGAACAGTTAATTTAATTACTGATACTTATTAAAATATAAATTTTGTTAAGGAAATCTATTAATTTTGAGATAAATAAGGGTCGCCCCAACTGACTTTTTTAAGGTCGTTGCCCTATTAATGTAGGTTTAAAAACACTAAAAAAAAACGGAACTTACCGCTGGCTCGTGTCAGTTGTCGGGTCCGTGATGTGGGATCTGATCCTTTTATGAGGGTAAATGTCTATGCAAAACCTCATCTTAACTCTCCCTCGTTGTTCAAACAGCCAGCGCTGCTGAACAATGGCGGAGCTCGAGCGGCCGGCTGAGCTGGTGGTGGGCGTGGTTTCAGCAGCGGAGGAGACCGAGGGGTGGTGTGCATTTTGGTGACGTAAAGAAAATGCACCAATCACAACGGCCCGTGGAAACCACATGACACTGTCACTAGGGGACTCTGTAAGGGTGGGGGCGAGCAGACCTTGCAGAAATTCATGGGATATCATCTTCTCTGTGTTGGCAGGGTGACGGGAGACCACTTTATATATGTTAAAACAAGAAAACACGTGTTTTTCATAATAGGTCCCCCTTTAAAGATCCCAGGGAGTCGTTTGCACCATGTCATAACTGCATGTGAGAGTCCGATTATCACGTTGAGCTGCGTGACATCGGATGCTCTCTGTCCACACTGAAACTGTTAAACTCTCTCTGTCCACACTGAAACTGTTAAACTCGCAGCCAGTTAGGACAGTCCAATACAAAAAAAATAAAGCAATGGAATTGATTTTGTCGCTGAAGCTTGTTCGCATTGCATGGAACACGCTTTAATAGTGTATGCAGCTGGCTCTTCTGCCTGGAGCGGCTCATTTTAGAATTCCGACCGGGCCCTGAATGCATCTCGTCGTTCTCCTGTGCGTGTGAAACAAAACACTGGGGAGGTGTCAGGTTTCTCCCAGCAAGGGCACGTGTGAGTGACGTCATCACGCAGTCCGGGCTCGGAGCTCCGGGACCGCGCCCCCTCCCCTTTTCTATTCCCCAACTCAGAGCTGCAGTTTGCGCGTTCACGTGTCTGAGACAGGCTGAGACAGGGTGGCAATGATTCATTCGACATAAATATTCATACAAAATCCCATATTGGAAAAGACTTTATTGCAATTCACACAATATTTTCACATTACAGTAAACAATATATGTACGAAGTCACATGTCAATAAAATAATTTTATGGCAAAGTCATAGCTTTTTACGTTATTAGTTGGTATTTTCAAAAAAGAGAGTGGCAGAGTTCTTCAAAAATAATATGTTCCAGTGTATGATTCTTTCGTCATGCCAAAAGGTCTCTGAATCTGCCATTTAATTTTCCTTACACAAAATCTTTGATTTTTAATTAATATTTTTCCGGAAATACAGAGTGACATAAAAATGCCAATTCCTTTCAAGCAATGACCACGATACGCGACACAGTCAACAAGGAACCTACTGCCAATCAAATGTGTCAATTTCATTAAGATTGGATAAACCAAACAGCAACTAAAGCACATAATTTGATGAAAAATGTATACCTGACCAAAAGGTGGCGCTATGGAGTTCATCCAAGATTGTCATATCCACTTGTTCAGAATGCAAGCCCGATTACATGAATTGAATTTGGGTTCATTCTGACCAATTATGTTTAAGTTACAACAACTTTTATGTTCATGGCGAGACCCCGAAATTTGACAACCTCTGACAGCGACGCCCTTTGACACAAACTTACAGTTTTCTCTGTCACTCATCGTCAATGCCTTACCTATTATCTCACCAACTTTGAGATCAAGAAACTGATCTCGTTTGGAGCACAGATGCAAACTAGAAGACATGACAATTCCTGGTGCCAACAGGTGGCGCTACAACCGATCCTGAATATTCCACCATAGATGGGTTCAGGCTCAGCCTACAATCATGCACATACGTTTTCGACCACATCAAATCATGTATTGCTGAATTACAGCCAATTGATGTTTGATGGCGAGGCTTAAAAATTACCTCAAACTTCGCCGAATCACTACGGTCAAGCCCTCTGCTGAAAACTTAAAAGCTTCGCAATTTAGCGTCGGCCATGTGTCTAGATTGTACAAACCAAGTTGTGAGCCAATTCGATAAAATCTCTAGGAGGAGTTCGTTAAAGTACGAGGCCTAGAAATGATCAGAATTCATGAAAAATGACATTTTCTGTTCAAAATGCCGGACTTCCTGTGTAACTTAGAGCATGGGTCCAAAAGACTTTTTTGTAGCTCTTTGTCTAATATAATACACACATAAAGGTCATTGCTGTAAGTCAAACCATATTGTGGGGCTCTTCAAAAAACATAAAATAGGTGGCGCTATAGAGCCCATTCTTGTGGACCCATGCCTGTCGCCCATAAAATACGTAATTTTACGCGACTCTGGAAGCGTGTGCAAAATTTGGTGAGTTTTTGAGCATTTTAAGGCCTCCAAAAAGGCAATTTATTTACGGCGAGAATAATAATAATAATAATTAAAGCTGCAAGCAGCGATGAACGGGCCCTCGCACTCACGGCCACCGCCCACCATAAGCATATCAGAAATGACACCACCCACGACTTCCTATGTCAAACCATTCAAAAGTTATAGCAGAAAAAAGGGACAACCAATCAGAAGAAGGGACGGGGCTAATTAAGGCCAAAGAAGCTCAAGGACTCATTACAGAATCCCATGACACCACCCACGACTCTCTATGTCAAAACATTCAAATGTTATAGCAGGAAATAGGGACAACCAATCAGAAGAAGGGGCGGGGCTAATTTTCGCCAATTATGGTCAAGGACTCAATACCGAGTCCGATGACACCACCCACGACTCTTTATGTCAAACCTTTCAAAAGTTATGGGAGAGAAAGGTTTTCTAGTGGGCGCTGTTGAGCCGTTAGGCCACGCCCATTAATGCAAACCATGAAATATCAAATGTATCGACAGGCCTGGCTTTTCTTTAAGTTGCGACATGATACAGGTGTGTACCGATTTTCGTTCATGTACGTCAAACCGTATTATGGGGCTTGAGGCGCAAAGTTTTTTCTGTCTGAACCAATCAGATGAAGGGTGGGCGCGCTTTTTGCCGTTTAGCGTCGCCACGGTAACGCTTTTGAAAGAGAAAAGTAATGCGTGGTGTCGGAGGATGGAGACGCACGTTTTGATGTATAACACACCTGGGTGCACGTTACGGTTCGGGCTGAATTAATGACCGAAGAAATGGCATAAATTGCGCCAAAATTAAGCGATTAATTCAAAATGTTCAAAATGGATTTTTGTGCATGTACGTCAAACCGTATTGTGGGACTTGAGGCACGAAGTTTTATCTGTATGGACCAATCAGATGAATTGGGGGCGCGCTTTTTGGCGTCTATCATCGCCACGGTAACGCTTTTGACTGAGAAAAGTTATGCACGTTATTGCAGGATGGAGACGCACATTTTGATGTATAACACACCTGGGTGCACGTTACGGTTCTGGCGAAGAAGCGGCTGAAGGAATGGCATAAATTGCGCCAAAATTACATGATTAATTCAAACTGGCCGACTTCCTGTTGGGTTTCGGCCATGGCGCCAGAAGACTTTTCTTTAAGTTGTGCTATGATACAGGTGTGTACCGATAAAGGAAGCTCTGAAAACCTTAACAAACCATGGTTTACTATAGAACTTAGGAAATCCGCAAATTCAAAATTTAATGTCTATGAGTTTTGGTTCAAATATAAATCATTGGTATAGTATGCATAAATGGCTTTATGAGGGTGACACTTCCATTATAGATAAAATGTATTTCAAAATGGTTTTCAAAAATGAAAGGACACATGAGTCTATCTTTCTTGAAAAGTTCATTTAATTACTGATACTTATTAAAATATACATTTTGTTAAGGAAATCTATTAATTTTGAGATAAATAACGGTCGCCCCCAATTACTTTTTTAAGGTCGTTGCCCTATTAATGTAGGTTTAAAAACACTAAAATACCTTTGTTTTAAGTTTTCACATATATGCACACTACATTCCAAATGTTTGGAAAATGGCCAAATACATCTTTATTTTAAGTATTTTAAAAATAGGCCTCTCAAAGGCCTTATACATCATTGACCCACAATTGTGATTCAGGCTTAAAGCTCCCCTGCTACACGTCATTCAGGCAGCCAATCAGCACAGAGCCTCATTAACATAGCCCCCCCTCCCCTCAGAATCCCTCATAGACAAGGTTAGAAACGGTAAAAATAAAGACATGGCCCAGAGGCTGAATTTCTCATTTATGTAGAAAAAACCTTCAAAAGCTTGTTTTTAAGACATTCAATGCCTGTTTAAAATATACATTAAATGCCATAATAGGTCACCTTTAAATAATTTTTAAGCAAATGAAGCAACGGTAAATTCTCGCCAAATACAGTAAATTCCAGTTGTCCCTGAACGCACCAGGAGGATAATCGGCTTTTTAGAATTCCGACCGGTCCTTGAATGCACCTCCTCCGCGGCGCGGCGCGGTCCCGACCAGATCTCGGCTGAAAGCCGATAATAATATAATAAAATTGCAAAGCTGCTGTGAAATAAGGTGTAATACATGCACTGTAGTTATTTTCTGTATAAAAATTGAATTTAAAAAGACGGATTTGACTCAAAATCAGTGTGGTTTTATTTAAGTGGTCTCTGTCTCGGTAGAAGACAGAGACATGAAAGACATGGAAAAAAGCGAGCTGCATTACAGACATGCGCCGCCGAAATACATCGGTGAAAACTATTCCACAGGAATATTTCACCATAGATGTCTTAAGACGACTCTACAATTATGCACACAATAAAAAATACTTACAGATTAGGTTGGGACTCGTGTGAAAACGCTGGAGGATTCATGTCGTGTGAGGAACGTCAATACGGTGCGCACGCAACGTTCCCCCGCTCCCCCCCTCCTCCCTCCCCCTCGGCCTCCGCTCCGCTGCAGGACTGGCCGGCACACAGAGCCAGCTTGCTTTAAATCCAATGGATTTAAATAAATATTCATTACCAATCGTGCGTTTTACGCACCTTAATGCCAAAAATATATTTTCACATCACAGTAAACAATATTTTTACGAAGTTTACGAAGTTAATTGGACATGGCATGACAAAAATATGATTTAATTGTATATGAATACATTTTTGGAAAAAGAGAGTTACAAAGTTCTTCAAAAGCGATATGTACCAGCGTATGATTTTTTAGTCATGTCGAAATGTATCTAAATCTGACATTTTATTGTCTTAAGACCAAGCCTATGATTTTAAATTATTATTTTACCAAAAAATTCAGAGTGACGTAAAATGGCAGTTCCCTTCAAGTTATGACCACGATACTCAACACAGTTAATAAGGACGCTTATGACAATAATATGTGTCGATTTCATTGTGATTGGATGAATGAAACAGCAATGACAGCACATAATTTGATGAAAAATGTATACCTGACCAAAAGGTGGCGCTATGGATTTCAATCCAAGATTGTCATATCCACTTGTTCAGAATGGAAGCCTGATTACATGTATTGATTTTGGGTCAATTTGGACCAAGTATGTTTAAGTTACAACAACTTTTATGTTCATGGCGAGACACAGAAATTTGACTACCTCTAACGGCCACGCCCTTTGATAAGAACGTACAGTTTTCTCTGTCAGTCATCGTCAATGTCTTACCTATTATCTGACCAACTTTGAGATCATTAAACTGATCTCGCTTGGAGCACAGATGCATACTAGAAGACATGACAATTCCTGGTGCCAACAGGTGGCGCTACAACCGATCCTGAATATTCCACCATAGATGTCTTCAGGCTCAGCCTAAAATCATGCACATACGTTTTCATCCACATCAAATCATGTATTGCTGAATTACAGCCAATTGATGTTTGAGGGCGAGGCTTAAAAATGACCTCAAACTTCGCCGAATCACTACGGTCAAGCCCTCTGGCAGAAACTTAAAAGCTTTGCAATTTAGCGTCAACCATGTGTCTAGATTGTACAAACCAAGTTGTGAGCCAATTCGATAAAATCTCTAGGAGGAGTTCGTTAAAGTACGAGGCCTAGAAATGATCAGAATTCATCAAAAATGACATTTTCTATTCAAAATGCCGGCCTTCCTGTGTAACTTAGAGCATGGGTCCAAAAGACTTTTTTGTAGGGCTTTGTCTGATATAATAGACACATAAAGGACATTGCTGTAAGTCAAACCATATTATGGGGCTCGTCGAAAAACATAAAATAGGTGGCGCTATAGAGCCCATTCTTGTGGACCCATGCCTGTCGCCCATAAAATACGTAATTTTACGCGACTCTGGAAGCGTGTGCAAAATTTGGTGAGTTTTTGAGCATTTTAAGGCCTCCAAAAAGGCAATTTATTTACGGCAAGAATAATAATAATAATTAAAGCTGCAAGCAGCGATGAACGGGCCCTCGCACTCACGGCCACCGCCCCCCATAAGCATATCAAAAATGATACCACCCACAACTTCCTATGTCAAACCATTCAAAAGTTATAGCAGAAAAAAGGGACAACCAATCAGAAGAAGGGGCGGGGCTAATTCAGGCCAATGAAGGTCAAGGACTCCATATAGAATGTGATGACACCACCCACGACTCTCTATGTCAAACCATTCAAAAGTTATAGCAGAAAATCGGGACAACCAATCAGAAGAAGGGGCGGGGCTAATTTTCACCAATTATGGTCAAGGACTCAATACCGAGTCCCATGACACCACCCACAACTTCCTATGTCAAACCATTCAAAAGTTATAGCAGAAAAAAGGGACAACCAATCAGAAGAAGGGGCGGGGATAATTTTCGCCAATTATGGTCAAGGACTCAATACCGAGTCCCATGATACCACCCACGACTCTTTATGTCAAACCTTTCAAAAGTTATGGCAGAGAAAAGTATTCTAGTGGGCGCTGTTGAGCCGTTAGGCCACGCCCATTAATGCAAACCATGAAAAATCTAATTTATCGCCAGGCCTGGCTTGCCCATAGGAAAAACAACACCAACCGCCGCTGAGTTTGTGTGCAGTTTCCCATTGAAACAATATCTCACACTACTGAGGTTAGATGAAAAACATTAATTAGATGAAGTTGGTAATTAAAGGAGCATGAGGCAGGATTGAGGCAGGATTTATGAAAAAAATGTGTATACGTTTTAAGTTTTCTAGTAATAATGTCAGATGAAGCGTTCCAAACCAAAAAGAATGAGCCCTCTAGCGTATCTGGCCTTTGCCTTGAACAGGCTGTTGCTGCAAAATGTGCTGCAATTGTGCCCGGAATTTCCCACGCTGTCCTGCGGATGTGACGTCACATGACGCTGCATGCGCGTTCTCCCCGTTCTCCCGTGCCGGCTTCACTGTTGGCTGCAGTACCCCCGACGGCCGTCGTGGTGAAGGGTGGCGCTAGAGAGTCTCATTTCTTAAAAGGAGCCTCAAGCTCCTTTAAAGATTACAATATTTAGATATCACTCATCACACCAGTAAACAGGAGAAACCACAATGGTCAATTCTCGCCAAATTGAGTAAATTCCAATTGTCCCTGAACGCACCAGTGGATGAAAGATGCAGTGGATGAAGAAATAATCATCAGTTTCCGAATTCCGACGGTGTATATTTTTATTTGCACCTTTTGCTATAACAAAAAACAAAAAACAGTCAATGAAAAATGGATAGGAATAGTAAGCCAAGAGGACTTATAATATTACAAAGTTCACTCTCACTCTCAAATAAATAAATAAATATATATAAATAAATACAACAACACACCCCTCTCCCCTTCAAATAAATTCAAATGAACAATCAAACTTGTTTCTTTATACAATTAATTAATTTATACATTTATCAATATTCCATACCATGTCTTTGTAAAAGAGCATAATACAAAGTCTTTCAGCATAAAAGTACGTATTTTTAATGTGTGACAGCGTCCTGTTTCATAACTAAATCTCTGCCAGCCTCTCCAAGATGGCCGTCGGTACCTTATCCAAGATGGCGGCCGCGCTGAACGTCAGCTCCAATGCCCCGCCCCCCCGCGGGAGATGCGCGCGCATAACAAGCCCCCCCCCCCCCCCCCCTCCCCTCCCCCCACCCCCCACCCCACCCCACCCCTCCCTCCGTCCCCCGCGGGAGCACCCCTCCTTTCTCTCCTCTCCTCCTTTGGCTGTCAGTCAGAGTTAAGAATCCAGTGAATTTAACATAAATATTAATAGAAAATCAACGGTCCCACTCAGGCTTATGAAATTCACAAGATATTTTCTCATTATAGTAAACAACATATCTATGAAGTCGGATGTCAATTTTGACATTTTGTGACAAAGACATAGCTTTTTATGTTATTAGTTCATTTTTTTAATTTTTAGAGTGACGGAGTTCTCAGAAAATAATATGTTCCAGTGTATGATTTTTTACTCCTGTTGTAAGCTATCTGAAACTGCCATTTAATTTTCCTTACACAAAATCTCTGATTTTTAATTAATATTTTACCAGAAATACAGAGTGACATAAAAATGCCAATTCCTTTCAAATTACGGCCACGATACGCGACACGGTCAACAAGGAACCTACTGCCAATCAAATGTGTCAATTTGCTTAAGATTGGATAAACCAAACAGCAACTAAAGCACATAATTTGATGAAAAATGTATACCTGACCAAAAGGTGGCGCTATGGAGTTCATCCAAGATTGTCATATCCACTTGTTCAGAATGCAAGCCTGATTAAATGTATTGAATTTGGGTTCATTCTGACCAATTATGTTTAAGTTACAACAACTTTTATGTTCATGGCGAGACCCCGATATTTGACAACCTCCAACGGCAACGCCCTTTGACACAAACTTACAGTTTTCTCTGTCACTCATCGTCAATGTCTTACCTTTTATCTGACCAACTTTGAGATCAAGAAACTGATCTCGTTTGGAGCACAGATGCATACTAGAAGACATGACAATTCCTGGTGCCAACAGGTGGCGCTACAACCGATCCTGAATATTCCACCACAGATGTCTTCAGGCTCAGTTTACAATCATACACATACGTTTTCAACCACATCAAATCATGTATTGCTGAATTACAGCCAATTGATGTTTGATGGCGAAGCTTAAAAATGACCTCAAACTTCGCCGGATCACTACGGTCAAGCCCTCTGGCTTCGCAATTTAGCGTCAGCCATGTGTCTAGATTGTACAAACCAAGTTGTGAGCCAATTCGATAAAATCTCTAGGAGGAGTTCGTTAAAGTACGAGGCCTAGAAATGATCAGAATTCATGAAAAATGACATTTTCTGTTCAAAATGCCGGACTTCCTGTGTAACTTAGACCATGGGTCCAAAAGACTTTTTTGTAGCTCTTTGTCTAATATAATACTCACATAAAGGTCATTGCTGTAAGTCAAACCATATTGTGGGGCTCGTCAAAAAACATAAAATAGGTGGCGCTATAGAGCCCATTCTTGTGGACCCATGCCTGTCGCCCATAAAATACGTAATTTTACGCGACTCTGGAAGCGTGTGCAAAATTTGGTGAGTTTTCGAGCATTTTAAGGCCTCCAAAAAGGCAATTTATTTACGGCGAGAATAATAATAATAATAATAATAATTAAAGCTGCAAGCAGCGATGAACGGGCCCTCGCACTCACGGCCACCGCCCCCATAAGCATATCAAAAATGACACCACCCACGACTTCCTATGTCAAACCATTCAAAAGTTATAGCAGAAAAAAGGGACAACCAATCAGAAGAAGGGGCGGGGCTAATTCAGGCCAATGAAGGTCAAGGACTCCATACAGAATGTGATGACACCACCCACGACTCTCTATGTCAAACCATTCAAAAGTTATAGCAGAAAATCGGGACAACCAATCAGAAGAAGGGGCGGGGCTAATTTTCGCCAATTATGGTCAAGGACTCAATACCGAGTCCCATGATACCACCCACGACTCTTTATGTCAAACCTTTCAAAAGTTATGGCAGAGAAAAGTATTCTAGTGGGCGCTGTTGAGCCGTTAGGCCACGCCCATTAATGCAAACCATGAAAAATCAAATTTATCGCCAGGCCTGGCTTGCCCATAGGAAAAACAACACCAACCGCTGCTGAGTTTGTGTGCAGTTTCCCATTGAAACAATATCTCACACTACTGAGGTTAGATGAAAAACATTAATTAGATGAAGTTGGTAATTAAAGGAGCATGAGGCAGGATTGAGGCAGGATTTATGAAAAAAATGTGTATACGTTTTAAGTTTTCTAGTAATAATGTCAGATGAAGCGTTCCAAACCAAAAAGAATGATTCCTCTAGCGTATCTGTCCTTTGCCTTGAACAGGCTGTGTGCTGCAAAATGTGCTGCAATTGTGCCCGGAATTTCCCGCGCTGCCCTGTGGATGTGACGTCACATGACGCTGCATGTGCGTTCTCCCCGTTCTCCCATGCCGGCTTCACTGTTGGCTGCAGTACCCCCAACGGCCGTCGTGGTGAAGGGTGGCGCTAGAGAGTCTCATTTCTTAAAAGGAGCCTCAAGCTCCTTTAAAGATTACAATATTTAGATATCACTCATCACACCAGTAAACAGGAGAAACCACAATGGTCAATTCTCGCCAAATTGAGTAAATTCCAATTGTCCCTGAACGCACCAGTGGATGAAAGATGCAGTGGATGAAGAAATAATCATCAGTTTCCGAATTCCGACGGTGTATATTTTTATTTGCACCTTTTGCTATAAAAAAAAAAACAAAAAACAGTCAATGAAAAATGGATAGGAATAGGAAGCCAAGAGGACTTATAATATTACAAAGTTCACTCTCACTCTCAAATAAATAAATAAATAAATATATATAAATAAATACAACAACACACCCCTCTCCCCTTCAAATAAATTCAAATGAACAATCAAACTTGTTTCTTTATACAATTAATTAATTTATACATTTATCAATATTCCATACCATGTCTTTGTAAAAGAGCATAATACAAAGTCTTTCAGCATAAAAGTACGTATTTTTAATGTGTGACAGCGTCCTGTTTCATAACTAAATCTCTGCCAGCCTCTCCAAGATGGCCGTCGGTACCTTATCCAAGATGGCGGCCGCGCTGAACGTCAGCTCCAATGCCCCGCCCCCCGCGGGAGATGCGCGCGCATAACAAGCCCCCCCCCCCCCCCCCCCCCACCCCTCCCTCCGTCCCCCGCGGGAGCACCCCTCCTTTCTCTCCTCTCCTCCTTTGCTGTCACCCGCTGCAGGCAGTCAGTCAGAGTTAAGAATCCAGTGAATTTAACATAAATATTAATCTAAAATCAACGGTCCCACTCAGGCTTATGAAATTCACAAGATATTTTCTCATTATAGTAAACAACATATCTATGAAGTCGGATGTCAATTTTGACATTTTGTGACAAAGACATAGCTTTTTATGTTATTAGTTCATTTTTTTAATTTTTAGAGTGACGGAGTTCTCAGAAAATAATATGTTCCAGTGTATGATTTTTTAGTCCTGTTGTAAGCTATCTGAAACTGCCATTTAATTTTCCTTACACAAAATCTCTGATTTTTTATTAATATTTTACCAGAAATACAGAGTGACATAAAAATGCCAATTCCTTTCAAATTACGGCCACGATACGCGACACGGTCAACAAGGGACCTACTGCCAATCAAATGTGTCAATTGCTTTAAGATTGGATAAACCAAACAGCAACTAAAGCACATAATTTGATGAAAAATGTATACCTGACCAAAAGGTGGCGCTATGGAGTTCATCCAAGATTGTCATATCCACTTGTTCAGAATGCAAGCCCGATTAAATGTATTGAATTTGGGTTCATTCTGACCAATTATGTTTAAGTTACAACAACTTTTATGTTCATGGCGAGATCCCGAAATTTGACAACCTCTGACAGCGACGCCCTTTGATAAGAACTTACAGTTTTCTCTGTCAGTCATCGTCAATGCCTTACCTATTATCTGACCAACTTTGAGATCAAGAAACTGATCTCGTTTGGAGCACAGATGCAAACTAGAAGACATGACAATTCCTGGTGCCAACAGGTGGCGCTACAACCGATCCTGAATATTCCACCACATATGTCTTCAGGCTCAGCCTACAATCATGCACATACGTTTTCGACCACATCAAATCATGTATTGCTGAATTACAGCCAATTGATGTTTGATGGCGAAGCTTAAAAATGACCTCAAACTTCGCCGGATCACTACGGTCAAGCCCTCTGGCAGAAACTTAAAAGCTTCGCAATTTAGCGTCGGCCATGTGTCTAGATTGTACAAACCAAGTTGTGAGCCAATCTGATAAAATCTCTAGGAGGAGTTCGTTAAAGTACGAGGCCTAGAAATGATCAGAATTCATGAAAAATGACATTTTCTGTTCAAAATGCCGGACTTCCTGTGTAACTTAGAGCATGGGTCCAAGAGACTTTTTTGTAGCTCTTTGTCTAATATAATACTCACATAAAGGTCATTGCTGTAAGTCAAACCATATTGTGGGGCTCGTCAAAAAACATAAAATAGGTGGCGCTATAGAGCCCATTCTTGTGGACCCATGCCTGTCGCCCATAAAATACGTAATTTTACGCGACTCTGGAAGCGTGTGCAAAATTTGGTGAGTTTTCGAGCATTTTAAGGCCTCCAAAAAGGCAATTTATTTACGGCGAGAATAATAATAACTAGAAAATTTCTGGAAATTTTGATATGGGCATGCCCTACTGCCCATTCGTCCCCTCTCGCCGCTTTGGTTTAGGGCTGTAGTGGTTGTGTTCGGGGCGGTTCTATGTCAGTTTGAGGTGTTTACGGTTGTATTGCATTCATTCCTGTGCTCCCAATAGCTATTAATGGGGCGCGCTTTTTGCCGTCTAGCGTCCCCACTGTAACGCTTTTGACTGAGAAAAGTAATGCCCATCGAGGCACGATGGAGAAGCATCTAACGGTGTATGCCGTGCATGGGTGCACGTTCCGGTTCAGACTACGTTAACGGATAGGTTTTTTTCCAACATGGTAAAAAAAACCCATCCGAATGAATGGGGCCATTTGGCATGGATTTTACATTAAAGCTTCCTTAAATCACAGCTTCATGAAATTTGAATATGTTGAAGATCACAGCTTGCCGAGTCGGGGAACATTTGTATCATGTCTCTACGATAATCTGTTGCCTAGCAACAAGCATCCAAAGTCAAACGGAAATTAAATAAAAAAAGAAAGGTCAATATCGCAAAAACTTTAAAAGTTGACATAATGAGGTTCTAGGGTCCGTTAGTGCCAATCAGGCCGAGTGTTTGAAAGTTTGAACGATGTCTCTACGATAAAGTCCGGCCGAGCAATAAGCGTCTGAATTTTCGCCTTTTTTTTTGCTTTTTGGCATCTAGCGTTGCCACGGTAACACTTTTGACTGAGAAAAGTAATGCCCATTGAGGCACGATGGAGACGCATCCAACGATGTATGCCATGCATGGGTGCACATTGCGGTCCGAGCAGCATTAACAGATTGTTTATTCACATGCTCCCCCTTCCAAATGCATAGGTTTTTGTTGCCATGGTAACAAGCCCCATAGGATAGAATGGGACAATTTAGCTTCAATAGACCTCAGTATGTTGTAGTCCACATCAAGCTGAGTCTTTTAACGTTGGAACCAAGTCTCTACGATACTGCGTTGCCGCGCAACAAGCATCCGAAGTTCCGTTAGCATCAAAATGAGAAAAGTGAAATATCTCAAAAACCGTAATAGCTAGCATGACGGGACTAAAATATGTTGCAGTACAATGCGTCCCGGGTTGGTCAATGTTGTAATGATGTCTGTACGATAAACCGTTGCCTAGCAACAAGCGTCCAAAATAAAAGTGATTTTTTTTTTAAATTGAAAGTTAAATATCGCAAAAACCGTAATAACTAGCATGATGAAGTTGTATGGTCCTTTAAAGACTATCGGGCCGAGTGTTTCAAAGTTTGAACGATGTCTCTACGATAAAGTTCGGCCGAGCAATAAGCGCGGGAATTTTCGCCTTTTTTTTTGCTTTTTGGCAACTAGCGTTGCCACGGTAACCCCTATTACTGAGAAAAGTAATACCCATCGAATCACGATGGAGACGCATCCAACGATGTATGCCATGTATGGGTGCACGTTGCGGTTCGGGCCGTATTAACGGACGAAAAAAAGTGCGGAATAATAAGAATAATAATAATAAGAAAAGGGAAACCTTTTCTAGATACTAATATATCGCCTTCATTTTCATGTTTTTCCTCATTTTTTCGGGCGTGTTTTATTTTTTGGGGATTTTTTTTTTCCACATCCGAGCGGGGTCATGCTGTACACCCGCTGGTGTGACGTGGGACTTTTGCGACTTTAGCTTGTTAGCAACATTGCACTTTGGGCCATTCTGGACGATTGCAATATGGTCATGCCATTACTTGGCATGCCCATAATAATAATAATAATAAACATCACAGATACAATAGGGTCCTCGCACTTTCAGTGCTCGGGCCCTAATAAACATCACAGATACAATAGGGTCCTCGCACTTTCAGTGCTCGGGCCCTAATAATAATAATAAACATCACAGATACAATAGGGTCCTCGCACTTTCAGTGCTCGGGCCCTAATAAACATCACAGATACAATAGGGTCCTCGCACTTTCAGTGCTCGGGCCCTAATTAAAGCGATGAACGGTCCTCCACCCTTGTGCACGTTCAGGCTGCAGTGGAAGCTTGTATGACTTGATGTAGATTCTTCAGAACTGGACATTTAGCGGATGAAACCACCCACGACTCTCTATATCAAACCATTCAAAGGTTATGGCAGAAAGTAGGAACTATCAAATATGGACCAATCAGATGAAGGGGGCGGGGGCGCTTTTTGGCGTCTAGCGTCGCCATGGTAACGCTTTGACTGAGAAAAGTAATGCGCATCCAGGATAGATACACACATTTTGATGTATAACACACCTGGGTGCACGTTACGGTTCAGGCGAAGAAGCGTATAAATTGCGCCAAAATTACACGATTAATTCAAAATGGCCGACTTCCTGTTGGGTTTCGGCCATGGCACCAAGAGACCTTTCTTTAAGTTGCGACATGATACAGGTGTGTACCGATTTTCGTGCATGTACGTCAAACCGTATTGTGGGGCTTGAGGCACAAAGTTTTCTAGGGGGCGCTGTTGAGCCGTTAGGCCACACCCATTAATGAAAACCATAAATATCAAATGTTTCGCCAGGCCTGGCTTGGTGATACATTTGGTGACTTTTGGGGCACGTTTAGGGGGGCAAAGAGGCCCTCCTTTTGTCAGAAGAAAAACGAGGATAACGAAAAGGAGAAAAATTCCTACAGATACAAGAGGGCCTTTGCACTGTCAGTGCTCGGGCCCTAATGATAAACTTGCAGGCTTTATGGCCACGATAAGTGTGTGTGTGTGTGGGGGGGGGTGGGGGGGGGGGGGTAGGAGAGGATGAGAGAAATAAAGGAGAAAGTAAAACCCAAGACAATAACTTCTCACCACCAGAAAACCAAGCTCTTCTGATGTTTCCCACACAGAGACGCGCCAATGTGAAGCTAACTTCACATATGTGTCCCAGTCATTCAACTGGAAAATGAGGAAGTTTGTTTTCTGTTGTGGAAGAACATGTCATCAAGATCCAGCAACGTGGATGCAGCAGTAGACAAACGATAAAATAAACAAACACACTAAAACTTAATAAATAAACGCAGTTGTGACGGGATCAGTGGTCCGGCTCACAACGTAAAACTAAACTAGTTAAATTTGTTAACAACTATGTTAACAGAAAACCACCTCTTACCTGGATCTTTGTAGTCAAAGAAAAAGGTGGTTTGGATGAGTGATGCATTATGGGTACAGCAGCTGGGCCTCCTTCAGCTCCAGGTCGTCCAAAGGGTTCACGTCGAGGCATGCAAGGGTCCCTTGTTTGGCTCATCTGGGGCTCGGAACATTTGCGGGTCACTCGTTGCAGCGCTGCAGACTGTGGTTGACATTTCAAGGCAACAAGATTCAATTGAATTCAATTCAGGATGTCAGCAGGCATCTGCTAGCCATCCACACAGACTGGTGGAAGTAAGCAGTGGGATGATCAGAGGGGGGGACTGCAGGTCAGCAAGCAACTCCTGAAGCTCTGGCGCTTCTTCAGCCACGATAATGGAGAAGGTCGGCCCATGGCTAGTAGCTCTTCATGCTAAAATAGGAGCCGTGGCTTTTATAGCTCACAGAGAACTCCATGAGACTGTGGACAGGTCTGAGGAAGAAGAGATCTTGGGAGCAAGAGAGGAGGAAAAAGAGACATTGAGAAAGGGGGGGGGTATGCTCTTTTTAGCTGGGCCCTGGCTGCCATAAATCGACAATGGCCCCTCCTGCGTTTTTGGGGTCTATGCCCCATAAGGTGCTATTGTGCATAGTGCATATTATTCACCAGGAAAGTTTGTCAGCCTGCACCGGTGTGTCTGAAATACTTTGAAATACTTCGCCGCCTGCATAATCACAAGGACAGTTTTCTTCCCGCCTAGGTGCGCATGGTGTGCAGGGAGGGATGTGGACACTGTGTGCGTTCCTCCCTGCTACACGACTACAGTCTGAGATCATATCAGGGTAAACAGTCCATGACGAGGCATCGCCTGTTTCGTCAACAGGTGCTGATAAGATAATTTGCAGTCTTCTTTCTGTTCTGTGAACAATGCAACAGTTGCCCCCGTTGTCCAAAACCTTTGGGTTGATATTTGTAATGTTTTGCTAGAAACATTGAAAAAGAATTCAGTTGTTTTGTCCTCTCAGACTAACAGAAATAAAACGACCCCTAATGAAACCTGTGAATAAAACTTACTGCAAAATAAAGAAGCATGTAAACATGTATATTGTAGTGATGGCAGTATATTATGTACATATACATAACGCTACTTAGACCTGAAGGATAAATTAGTGACAATAACGAAGCCTAAAGCTGGAGATTGTAACGTTGCAGCTCGGCCTAACGTTACTCCTTCCACGTCTGACGAGGCCAAAGTTTCATCAACCTTAAACACATGTAGCTAATAACCCAGTCAGGAACTGGTTAATAAGGTGATATAAGCAGAATAAAACACATTCAAAAGTTATTATAAGCCAGGCTTAAAACTTGATACATAAAAAAAAAGAGAAATAAAGCCACAAGCAGTGATGAACGGGCCCTCCACCCTTGTGCACGTTCAGGCTGCAGTGGAAGCTTTTATGACTTCATGTAGATTCTTCAGGACTGGACATTTAGAGGATGAAACCACCCACGACTCTCTATGTCAAATCATTCAAAAGTTATGGCAGAAAATAGGAACTATCAGATATCAACCAATCCGAAGAAGGGGCTAATTAAGGCCAATAAAGGTCAAGTCCTCAAAACTGAGTCCGACAACACCACCCACGAGTCTTTATATCAAACCATTCAAAAGTTATGGCAAAAAGTAGGAACTATCAGATATGAACCAATCAGATGAAGGGGGGGCGCGCTTTTTGGAGTCTATCATTGCCACGGTAACGCTTTTGACTGAGAAAAGTAATGCGCGTCGTCGCAGGATGGAGACGCACATTTTGATGTATAACACACCTGGGTGCACGTTACGGTTCGGGCTCTGAAGCGGTCGAAGAAATGGCATAAATTTCGCCAAAATTACACGATTAATTCAAAATGGCCGACTTCCTGTTGGGTTTCGGCCATGGTGCCAGGAGACTTTTCTTTAATTGCGACATGATACAGGTGTGTACCGATTTTCGTGCATGTACGTCAAACCGTATTGTGGGGCTTGAAGCACAAAGTTTTCTAGGGGGCGCTGTTGAGCCGTTAGGCCACGCCCATTAATGCAAACCATGAAATATCAAATTTATGGCCAGGCCTGGCCTGGTGCAAAATTTGGTGACTTTTGGGGCACGTTTAGGGGAAAAAAGGCCCTCATTTCAACAGATACAATAGGGCCTTCACACTGTCAGTGCTCGGGCCCTGAAAATAAGAATTCCAAGCGGGGGGTCCCTGCTCTGTTTTTCTCTCATCCAAGGGGCTAAAAAAGGTTGAAGACCTCTGGTTTAGAGCGTCCTGGTCTCCCCGGCTACTTGATTCTCTTTTCAAAAGACGTCTAACCTGGTTCTTGCAGCCCTCCGAGCATCGTTTCATCATTTCAGTGAAGCCTCGTGATTTCAGATCACGGA
Organism: Cololabis saira; assembly: GCF_033807715.1. Lineage (NCBI taxonomy): Eukaryota > Metazoa > Chordata > Actinopteri > Beloniformes > Belonidae > Cololabis > Cololabis saira. The sequence goes on along the minus strand of NC_084594.1, from coordinate 3,430,430 downwards.
CCTGACCGCTGTGATTTACACGTATCAGCCGCCAACCAACAAATGCAAAAGGTTTCTGCTCCTCACGTACAAAACTGGATTAAAAAAAGCCACTTAGTGTGCTGGTTCTAGTCTGTTTGAGCCTGCCGGCCTTCAGGGGTCCCGGCTGACCGGCTGGTATTTGTTCCCCTCCGTCTCCAGGTCCGGCTGAGCGTGACGGGATGCACTTAGTAAACTCCACACAGCCAGCTGGGAGGAACCAGACTCCTATTTGTCCTTACAGGTTAACATGATGTACGGATATGCATGAAGGTGGAATATTACAGGAAAGGTTTCATAATGGGCAGTTTTTCATTAGGATTCAGTAGTTGTTGCGTTTATTCAGTCCCACTATGAATATCAACAACATTTGGCTTGAAAACAGTTGGTGTGGAATCACTGCACAACGTTGCATCAATATCCATTGCGTATATGCGTATATAGTGAGGTGGAGGAGAGAAAACAGACCTCTAATCTGACCGGCCAATGATTGACAGCACTCGACACCTGACCAATCAGAGGGATGCGTGCAGCAGAAGGTGAGGTGATGAAATAAAACTTTGCAACACAAACACCGAAGCTGCTGCTCATCAGACAGGAATCTCTGTCTGGACTGAGTTTTTCCAGCGGTCCTGATGAACATTGATTAACGGACTCTGCATTCACCTCTGTTGAAAAAGAGTGGTCACATGACCAGTTGGTTTTATATAAGCTATAAACTTCAGCCAGGGTCAACCCGGGTCCGTGGAGCTGAGGGGGAACCCGGGTCCTGGGAGAAGCCTGAGGGGGAACCCGGGTCCTCAGAGATGCCTGAGGGGGAACCCGGGTCCTTGGAGATGCCTGAGGGGGGTCCGGGACCATCACCGGAGCAGGAGCTAGCTGAGGCTGAGCCTGAAGGCTCCTGGGCCCACCCCGAGCCAAGCGTGTTCCCCGGAAGGGGGACTCCTCCTCCTCGGCCCAGCGCATGTTCTTTTTCGCCTCCCGGCAAAAGAACTCCAGCAGCGTGATGAGCTCTCCTGCTGGGTCCATCTGGTCGGTCAGTTCTGTCACGGTGTGGTTTAGTTGAGGACCCAAAAGCAGGAGAGCAGGAGTTCACCAAAAACTGTGTTTATTGAACCAAAACCAAAAGCGCTGCTGGGCAGGATATAAAAAGGCTGAACAAAAAACAGGGATCCAAAACTAGGCGAGGAGACATGGAGGGACCGTATGGACCGACAGGGAGCAAGGGAAAGACAAGACTAGATATAGACAGGGGATAACGAGACACAGGTGCAAACAATCAGGGCAGATGGGAAACAGGAGGGACAGAACTGAAACACAAAAACTGGGGGAAGTGTCAAACCCTGTGTTTTGGGAGAAATCTCAATTAGGTTCTAGAGGGGTCGGCTGTGCAAAAATGAATCAGACACACACTCGCTTTTGCTATAAGATATGAATACGTTTATTAGCAAACAAGCAGTGCAAACAAAAAGACTCACACACAACTGCCCTTTGCTAGGATAACTCTGTGTCAAGTTATCCCCCGCAAATGACAGAGCAACAGACAATCACATAGGGGCTAGGCCTTGACGCTTACCTTAACACAGAAGGACTGGGAGAGCCGGACAGTCCAAGCAGAGGCAGCCATCAAAAACCCTGGGCGCTGGGCGTTGTGCACTCCGACCCACAGCAGACTCTCACCGGAACTTCCGGCTCTCTGTCTTTTATACCTTTCTCGCGGAGGGTGTTGCCCCTTCAACCCCCGCCTGCCAGTTCTCACGCTAAGTCCAATCCTTGGTTCACACGCTAAGGCTCGGTTCACACGGGACTGAGCTTCCCGTGTGAACAAGCAGTTACAATAATACTAAACAGCAGGTGCAGACTGTGTTTTGGGAATTCAGGACATCTTCAGGACACAAAACATATTTTTTCTCCCTTCACCCTGACAGGTCAGGGACGGCCCTGCATCAACCAGTTGAAGAAACTCACACATGAATGGATCTCCGTCCAGGTCTCTGGAAGTCTGTCCATCACCCTCTGAATCCGGTCTGCTGGAGCTGGAAACACCTACAACATGCGTAGATGGACAGATTTGATTAGAATGGGAGTAAAGAAGTCAGCAAAAACAACGTTACTGGTAAAGCAGTGCAGAATTAAGCAGTAAAAAGAGTGAGTAATGACTGATTCTGATCAAAACTGCACTGAGTGCCAGGAAGTGTTTCAGCACGACCTCAAAGCTGCAGAGCCATCATTATTTACAGGATCTCCTGTTTGACTCGAGCTCAACTCCAAGGTTTGCATCTCCCCTGACCTCCATCGCACTTTCTCTCCATCACTTCCACGTCCCAACCTTCGTTATGAATCCCTCCGCTGCCAGTCCGATGAATATTTCCATTATTTAGTGATGGAGAAATCAATGTCTCATTAATACGAAGGTGTGTTTGTCCGAGCCGAGATCAGGGAGCAAGGCGGCTGTATCCTCTTCACCTCCTACCCATCACTTATTTATCACTAATCTATTATGCAGAGTTGGAGCAGTTTGCTCCAGTCGTTGCAAGTTCAGCGTAACGGTGGGAAATCCTACCCCCCCTCAGCGCCGTCACGTCTCTATACCTGAAAGGAAGGAGCTCAGGGTGCAGATGCAGCCTGCAAATCATCTGAATGTCATTATTTATTCATTTAAAACTAAACTTAAAACCTTTCTGTTTAGTAAAGCCTGTAGTTAGTGTTTAGTAAACCTCTAGCTGGTGTTGGTAAATCTCTAGGTAGTGTAAACTCTAGTGTGTTAGAGTCAGTAGTCATAGTTGCAGCTATAGAACAAGACTATAATAGTTAGTCTCAAATATAGCTTGGTGGTAGATATGCTGCTATAGGCTTATGCTGCAGGGGGCACCGACATGATCCGCTGGGCGGTGCCTCTCACCCTTCTTCTCCTCTCCTCTTCCCTCCCTCTCTTCTCCATTTCCATTTTATTTTAAGTATCTCATAACCATCATGTTTGTCCATCGTTCCTGTAGTTTCTTGTGCCGGCCTCCCTTTTTTCACTTTTGTGCATGTTTGCAGGCCGGAGCTTCAGGAGCTGCGTGCTGGCCTGCGGTCCCGGTCGTCCCCCCATCCCCGGTCATCCCGTTGCTGCTTCCACCTGCCTGCTGTGCTGCTGACGTCCCCGACCCCCCAGTCTGGCCTTCGGCAGGAGGGTCCCCCCTTATGATCCAGGTCCTGGTCCAGGTTTCTCTCCTCCTAAAGGGGAGTTTTTCTTGCCACTGTTTGGCTTAAGGTTTTTCTCCCAATAGGGGAGTCTGATATGTTTTAGCGATTCCTTTCGCCTTCATCAGTCATAAGATGGCGTGTGGCCTGACATTTTTTTTTTACATCAGCTGATAAATTACTCTGATGAAGGCGAAAGGAATCGCCAAAACATGTCAGGTAATTAAAAAACCTTAAACATTTTTTGTCGGACAGTATGTCGAGATCCCCCTCCACCTCAGAAAAGTCATGAATAGTAAATGTCACTGATTTAAATTGGACTGAATATGGAGATGGAACCCTGAATTTTAGATATTAAAGATTGAAATTACATTATTTACCATTATAGTAATCAGATTACACCGTATATCAGCATCACCGAAATGGACCTGATGCTTCATCAATCACAACGTTGTGCAAATATTATTCATATATTTATGTTATAAACACAAAAGTGTAGTTAAATACAGACACATGCAGATGCACCAAAACATTAAATCAGATGCAAAATACAAATAGTTTACAAAACTTCAACTATGTTGGAGTTAAAGCCAGTGATTTTATGAAAATTCAGCCAATATATGTAAGATATAAAAATATTAGGTGCTTAAATCACAGCATAGGTTAAAAAAAAGCAAAAAATCCATGTGGAAAACCTGTTAATATATAAAATAATAATAATAATCAAGGGTTTTGTCGACCCGTCGGTTGGTCGTTGCAGGAGCTTTTCTGAATGTATAAATGTTATTTCTGCAGAAATGCATTCGGTTCAGTTTTCAGGCCAGAAACCCAAAATAATCAGCTGAGAGGTAATAAAACCCCCGTCCGTCAGAGGGGAAGCTGCTCAACTGCCGGCTAATTCCTCGTGGGTTCATTACTTTAACGGACCTCCTTCCAGTTAGTCATCTTTATCTGACCAGTTGTTCACGTAAGACGTAAACGAAAGCGTCGTCCAACAATAACACAGACCTAAAAGAGAGGGATCAAAGCGGATTTCTATCGATTCTCTTCTTCTTCTCTCTTCTCTCTCGCCGGCCTAAACAATTATATTAAAAAACGGCCGCGCCTGTTATGCCGACTCAGCATCTGGGCGACTGCAGCCGGAGCCGTGCTGAGAAACGGCAGCAGGCAGCCGGCAAAGCTGCGAAGATCAAATTATTAATAGTGGTCTTTACTGAGCACCAATAACCCCCAGAATGCACTGCATAAATCAAACTGTCTGAAAGGTAAATTATATTTTAACCGAGAACTTTTAGAATAGTGGAAGTGGATTTATGCAACACACGTTGGTGTGAAGTGAGTGTGAGTGTGTGTGTGTGTGTGTGTGTGTGTGTGTGTGTGTGTGTGTGTGTGTGTGTGTGTGTGTGTGTGTGTGTGTGTGTGTGTATGTGTGTGTGTGTGTGAGTGTGTGTGAGTGTGTGTGTGTGTGTGTGTGTGTGTGTGTGTGTGTGTGTGTGTGTGTGTGTGTGTGTGAGTGTGAGTGTGTGTGTGTGTGTGTGTGTGTGTGTGTGTGTGTGTGTGTGTGTGTGTGTGTGTGTGTGTGTGTGTATGTGTGTGTGTGTGTGAGTGTGTGTGTGTGTGTGTGTGTGTGTGTGTGTGTGTGTGTGTGTGTGTGTGTGTGTATGTGTGTGTGTGTGTGAGTGTGTGTGAGTGTGTGTGTGTGTGTGTGTGTGTGTGTGTGTGTGTGTGTGTGTGTGTGTGAGAGTGTGAGTGTGTGTGAGTGTGTGTGAGTGTGTGTGTGTGTGTGTGAGTGTGTGTGTGTGTGTGTGTGAGTGTGTGAGTGTGTGTGTGAGTTAGTGTGTAGCAGGGAGAGAACCATGAAAGGAGACGCATTATTTCTTAATTTCTTTGTGCTTCTCTGCCGTGATGGAGATCTGTGTCAGTGACCGCAGCAGGAATCAGTCCACCGACCCGGCAGTCACGTCCGGACTGGACCTGCCGACATGACGGATGGTGTTTCACACTTTTGTGAGGAGAAACTGCACCCTTCTTTAATATATAGCTTTAAAACATCGGTATATAATCATAAAAATATAAAAAAAAACAATGAAATTATTCAACAAAATCAATGGAAGTGGAAAAAACACGTGAATCAAATGCACTCGATGACCTCGATGATCAGGTCAGATCTGAACCTCAGTGACAGCAGGAATGAAGGCAGTTTGATGGTTTGGAGGATTTTCTTGCGTTTCTTGCGTTACCGGGCTAAACCGGATCTGACCAGCCCAAACCGGGCTAAACCGGATCTAACCAGCCCAAACTGGATCTAACCAGCCCAAACCGGATCCAACCAGCCCAAACCAGCCCAAACTGGATCTAACCAGCCCAAACCGGGCTAAACCAGATCTATCCAGCCCAAACCGGGCTAAACTGGATCTAACCAGCCCAAACTGGATCTAACCAGCCCAAACCGGATCCAACCAGCCCAAACCGGGCTAAACTGGATATAACCAGCCCAAACTGGATCTAACCAGCCCAAACCGGATCCAACCAGCCCAAACCGGATCTAACCAGCCTAAACCGGATCTAACCAGCCTAAACCGGATCTAACCAGCCCAAACTGGGGCAGGACACCGGCCGTATCCTCCGCTAAACCAGATCTGACCAGCCCAAACTGGATCTAACCAGCCCAGACCGGACTAAACTGGATCTAACCAGCCCAGACCGGGCTAATCCGGATCTAACCAGCCCAGACCGGGCTAAACTGGATCTAACCAGCCCAAACGGGGGTTAAACCAGATCTAACCAGCCCAAACCAGGGCAGGACAAAGGCTGTATCCCGACGAAACGAAATGATTCAACAAAATCATAAGAAGACTAAAAAACACGTGAATCAAATGGATGACCTGAACCGGTCAGATCCGGACCTCAATAACAGCAGAAATGATGGCAGTTTGATGGTTTTGAGGATTTGGAGGGGTGGGGGGGGGTGGGGGGGTAACACACAGTCAAGAGGGAAAGGCATCAGCCGTGAACTTAGAGAAGCAGTCGCCCATCAATCAGGAAAAGGTTACAAACAAGGCGGAGGTGATGGTTTGAGATTATCTGGAGGTCGTTAGCGCTGGAGACGGTTATCAGTCTTTACAGGGGGGGGGGGGTTGTAGCTCATCCACTCCCAAGTTCATCCTCAGGTCAGACACTACAAACCTCGGGGGGGGAAACATGCTGTGGGGGGGGTTTACTGGTTCAGCCCAGCAGACTGAAAAAAGCAGCGTCCACGCACTTATAGAGACGTGTAATGAAGGAGTGAGAAGACGCCGCAAACCAGGGGGATGAAGATCTCTGCTCCGCGACACAGGCTGTATCCCTCCTCCCGCTAAACCGGATCTAACCAGCCCAAACTGGGCTAAACCAGATCTAACCAGCCCAAACCGGGCTAAACCGGATCTAACCAGCCCAAACCGGGCTAAACAGGATCTAACCAGCCCAAACCGGGCTAAACAGGATCTCACCAGCCCAAACCAGGCTAAACCGGATCTAACTAGCCTAAACCGGATCTAACCAGCCCAAACCGGGCTAATCCGGATCTAACCAGCCCAAACCGGGCTAAACCGGATCTAACTAGCCTAAACCGGATCTAACCAGCCCAAACCAGGCTAATCCGGATCTAACCAGCCCAAACCGGGCTAAACCGGATCTAACCAGCCCAAACCAGGCTAATCCGGATCTAACCAGCCCAAACCGGGCTAAACCGGATCTAACCAGCCCAAACTGGGCTAAACCGGATATAACCAGCCCAAACCGGGCTAAACCGGATATAACCAGCCCAAACCGGGCTAAACCGGATCTAACCAGCCCAAACTGGGCTAAACCGGATATAACCAGCCCAAACCGGGCTAAACCGGATATAACCAGCCCAAACCGGGCTAAACCGGATATAACCAGCCCAAACCGGGCTAAACCGGATCTAACCAGCCCAAACCGGGCTAAACCGGATCTAACCATCCAAAACTGGGCTAAACCGGATCTAACCAGCCCAAACCGGGGCAGGACACAGGCAGGATCCCCCGCTGTTTTTCTCTTTACAATCATTTATATATTTAAAAAAAAACGTGGTTTAAAAGCCTAAAAAATGTCCCAGAGTTCAACTTGTTTCCGGGTTTTCCAGCACAGTTGAAGTGAGATTTCAACATACGCGTACGTTATCGTGGTTCGACTTAAGCGTACGTTCTTGTGGTTCGCTGGGATGCTGCGTAACAACTCATGATAAGAACCACAAAAGGCTGAACTAAAGAAATGCTTTGCAGCTACATATAAACATAAACAACACTTTATCCTTTAAATTCAGACGATATCAACCACTTTAAAAGATCCTTAGGTCCCAGAACTTCAAAGTCTCACATCTGAAATATTTGTGGCCGATACGTTTCCCTGACAGCATGCAGAGTTGTTCTGTGTTTGCAGATAATGTTGTAAATATGGAATATTAGTCATGTCTGGTATTTAATCGGGGTTGTTTTCCATGTTAGACAATAAACTTCATTCATCAGCAGTGCCGACGCCTGCACGCGAGTGATTTTATTGCTCTCAGTCGGCCTCACGCCGCTCGGTGAGAGAAGCTCGCCGCACAAAAAGGCCTGCAGGAAACAATCAGGGAAAAACAGATTAACAGCAGAAGTACCTCTAATTGAAGACATCTAATATCCAATTCTGTGCGCGAGCCGGAGCCCGAGGGGCCGCTGGTAATTCAAATCAAAGCCAGCACTTCACCTGCACATGAAAACACTCATTTTCCCCGGAGACGTACAAGGCATTCTAGCACAATACTTAGTAAATTGCTTTTTATAAAAATTCCATTTTCCATTTTTCCCCCCCCCCCCTCTCTGTTTTTCAGGGCTAAGTTTGTTTTTCTTGTCTCACGTTTAGAGAAAGCAAAGCTCGGACAACATTCAGGATGTGAAAACACGATGAGGTTTCTTATATTTGATTTAAACGTAAAGGATCTTTATTCACGTTGAAGTTTATCCACTTTAAACCCCAGTGATGTCACCTTATAGACAATATCTCTGCAACGCCAAGTTGATTCATTTGAAAAGCAAGTGCATTTAAAAGCCAAAGAAAGACAGAGTTTAAATAAAATGCCCTTGAGGTCAACTTGTCTTAGGTTTTCCTGCAAAGTTAATGCAAGATTTTGATATAAACTAATTCTGTATTTGACCCGGTCTTTGTACATTTTGACCGTATAGAAACGTAATTCTTGCCATTTTAAGAATGAGATGAACCTGCTGGATCTACTGCCTTTACTTTTTAACCACTTATGCTTTTTATTATTTGACCTCTTTTCTTATAATTTTATTTCATTAGGGCCCGAGCACTTACAGTGTAAAGGCCTTATTGTATCTGTAGGATTTTTTCTTTCTTTCTTTCTTTCTTTCTTTCTTTCTTTCTTTCTTTCTTTCTTTCTTTCTTTCTTTCTTTCTTTCTTTCTTTCTTTCTTTCTTTCTTTCTTTCTCCAACGAAATTAGGGCCTCTTTTCCCCCTAAACGTGCCCCAAAAGTCACCAAATTTTGCACCAAGTGATAAATGTGTTATTTAATGGTTTGCATTAATGGGCGTGGCCTAACGGCTCAACAGCGCCCCCTAGAAAAAGTTGTCCCTCAAGCCCCACAATACGGTTTGACGTACATGCACGAAAATCGGTACACACCTGTATCATGTCGCAACTAAAAGAAAAGTCTCTTGGCACCATGGCCGAAACCCAACAAGAAGTCGGCCATTTTGAACATTTTGAATTAATCGTGTCATTTTGGCGCAATTTTTTGTCATTTTTCGGCAGTTAATACGACCCTGCGACTACACACATTACTTTTCTCTTTCAAAAGTGTTACCGTAGCGACGCTAGACGCCAAAAAGCGCGCCCCCCCTTCATCTGATTGGTCCATATTTGATAGTTCCCCAAAAGTCACCAAATGTTGCATGCAAGGCAGGCCTGGAGATAAATTTGATATTTTAATTTTTATTTGTTATTTAATGTTTTATTGTGTCTTGCCGCTTTTAATGTTGTTGTAAAGCACTTTGAATTACATTGTGCTGAATTATGCAATACAAATAAACTTGCCTTGCCTAAACATGCGTCTGATCAAAGAACCGGTCTGAACTGGTCGTGTCGGCATCGTTATTACTAATCAATCATGTTTCCATAAACTGATTTTAGACTTAATTTCACCAGCGCACAATAGTGCAAATACTTCCCTCCGTTTCTTCAGTAGACGTGTCCATTTCTCAGGGATGATGTTCAGAAATGGCGCTGATTTACAAGCAGAGACACGAGCAGCTCGTCTCAGTAATGAAGAGAGCAGTCGACCGGGACCGAACACAGAAACACCAATAATCAGGAGCCCAGTCATTAACAAATGACACAGGAGGAGGACGTGGCAGCGCCGAGAAAACGTTCAAACATGGACCTGATTACCTGCTCCGGGAAAATGATTAGGCTCCACTGATTGGCTCATGAATTTAAAAAACAAACTCAAAGTCCTCCACGAGTGTCACAAAAGTTTGCTCTTCAATATAAATCACGTTCAGATTAGGTCTGGGGATCCATTCAAATGTCAAGAATCGGTTTGATTCCGATTCTTAAGATTCAGAATCGATTATCAAGATTTGATTCGATTCCGATATTGATTTGGGTTAGTGTTATTAAAACTGTTTTTTCAGCTGTTGCATGAATGATATGACTGTAGTTCTGCAACATATTAATACTAGTATAATATTGAGATTCAACAGCAAGTATTGCAGCTAATGATGCTGTAAGGACCAATCAGCTCCCAGAATGCTGATAGAACTGCTTTATTATTTATTATAAAACAGATCCAGGGCAGCAAATAGAGGAACTATGAAATCGAAGTTTTATTTTTTCCCACATTCAGTTTTAATTGTTCCCATTTTTGGTCTATTTCGGTTTTTAGAATTTTGTTTTTAGCATTTTATGCAAATGTAACCCAAGACAGTATATAAAGTAATGAAATACAGACAATTTATGCAATTATAACTGAAAACTCCAACGATTTCATACCTTTAAACATATTTACAGGCTAAAAATGGCTTAGTTATTCTTTTGTCCAAAAAAACATTCCTTTTTTGGGCATATACCAAAAAAATACCAAAAGTTGTAATGTAACGATGGAAAAAAATGGATCTTTAGGCATACAAATCAATTTTTAGGAATTAATATGAGAATCGATTTAGAATCGGAAAATCTATTTTTTTCAACACAGACCTAGTTCAGATATTTTAAACTTTTAAATTTAAAACAAAACTATCTGCAACGGAATTAAAAAAGCAAAAAGTCGAAATGTCGAGAAAAAAGTTGAAATGTCGAGAAAAAATTCAAAATTTCGAGAAAAAAGTTGAAATGTCGAGATTAAAAAGGAAAGGAAAAAGGAAGAAAAAGAAGAAAAAAAGAAGAAAAAAAAGAGAAAAAAAGGAAAAAAATAAGAAAAAAAGAGAAAAAAAAGAAGAAAAAAAGAGAAAAAAGGAAAAAAAGAGAAAAAGAGAAAAAAAGAAGAAGAAAAGAGAAAAAAGGAAAAAAAGAGAAAAAGAGAAAAAAAAAAAAAAAAAAGGTCAAATATTTTCGTAAAAGGTCCATAGAGCCACTAGGGCGGCTCTAAAGAGCTGCATGGTTGCTGACCCCTGCTCTAGTTTATATCTCTTTTCTAGTATCTGGAAATGTCATAATAAGCTTTTGAAATTTCAAAATAAGAGCTTTCTTTGCTCAAATAAGAAGAACACCCACGTATAAGCGAGTGCGCAGAAAGACATCTGCTACAGTGAAGTAGTTACAGCAGGGAGTCGCTTTCTCCACGTTTGAAAACGGAGGATTTCCATTTCCCAGTCAGATGCCACTTCCACCATTAAAGAAGATAAAATTCCTTGGCAGGTGGTCTCGGCGTGCGGCACATGTGCACGTATATGTATAAGTGGATGCTTGAGAAACTGGAAACAAGATCTTTGTGGTGGAGAGTGATTTACAGCGCTGCTCACAACAGGAGCGATAGCATCCATCTCCGCACACATGCCCTCTCCGCAGGAGAGATGGATGGTTACGCTTCTGCACTTTTGTGAAATCACAAGAACGGCAGCGGGTCGGTCCTCAGATCTCCCTCCCGCCACGTCTCTCCGTCAGCGAGGAGATCCCCATCCATTCCTGCTCAGCTCACCATTTGCATTGAAATCCCATCTAAGCAACGCAGAGTAATGAAGCGGCACCGCCTGAGAGGAGAAAAAAAGACAAAAAAAGATAAGACAGGATGGCTGACGGGAAGCAGGAAAGGTGAACAAGATGCACAGGCGCTACAAAGGGAATATTTAAGAATTACAAGGAGAAAATAAAAGCAGAGAATTAATGAAGAAAGTGAAACTGGGCGATTTCTGGGTAAATTGCGGTGCGATCGCTGCTACCACCCAGTCGAGCTTACAGTGCCTTGCAAAGGTATTTGGCCCCCTTGAACTTTGTGACCTTTTGCCACATTTCAGGCTTCAAACATAAAGATATAAAACTGCTATTTTTTGTGAAGAATCAACAACAAGTGGGACACAATCATGAAGTGGAATGAAATGTATTGGATATTTCAAACTTTTTTAACAAATAAAAAACTGAAAAAGTGGGCGTGCAAAATTATTCAGCCCCTTTACTTTCAGTGCAGCAAACTCTGTCCAGAAGTTCTCCTTGGGAGAGGAAGAAGCAATCAATGATCCAGATGACTGTGTGATTTAAGGCAGACTCAAGAATTCAGAGTCCTTGAGTAACTTGAATAAGTTGGTGGGACATTTGCCCGACTTTCAAGTGAAAGAGTTGGCTAACCTCATTTTGTCATTTCCATCTTTATTCTCAGACAATCCTTCCCGAACTAACCTCATAGAGCATGATATTGACGTGGGGGATGCTGAGCCGATTCGCCAGAGGTTTTACCGGGTTTCTCAAGAAAAACGTGCTCAGGTGGAGGTGAAGTATATGATGGAGAATAACATTGCAGAGCCTTCTTCTTCTAGTTGGGCTTCCCCATGTGTGCTGGTTAGTAAGCCAGATCAAACATTTAGACCATGCACAGATTTTCGAAAAGTCAATAAAATCACCAAGCCAGACTCCTACCCACTTCCTCGCATGGAGGATTGTGTCGATCATGTGGGGACAGCAAAATTTGTCAGTAAGTTTGATCTCTTAAAGGGCTACTGGCAAGTAGCACTGTCAAAGCGTGCTCAAGGCATTGTTGCATTTATAACTCCCTCAGGTCTTTATTCTTATACCGTCATGCCGTTTGGGTTGCGAAACGCCCCGGCAACTTTTCAACGGTTAAGGAATAAAGTTGTAGCCGGGTTAGAGGGATGTGGAGTATATTTAGATGAGGTGGTGATCTATAGTGACACATGGAGTGAGCATGTAGAACGCATCAGAGCTTTCTTTGACCGCCTGGTATTGGCCAATCTTACTATAAATCTGGCCAAATGTGAGTTTGCTCGAGGTACAATCACCTATTTGGGGAAGGTGGTTGGTCAGGGGCAGGTCCGACCTCTTAGAGCAAAAGTCCTTGCCATCGACCAGTTTCCTACTCCCTCCACCAAGAAGGAGCTGATGCGCTTTCTTGGCATGGTAGGTTACTACAGATGGTTCTGTAGAAACTTCTCCACAGTGGTAGCACCTTTGACTAATCTTTTGAGTTTAAAGGTCAAGTTTGATTGGACCCATCAATGTCAGTGTGCTTTTGAATATGTAAAAAATCTGATCTCCTCTGCCCCTGTCTTGGCAGCTCCCCGCCTGGATGAACCTTTTACGCTGCAGGTGGATGCTAGCAATGTGGGTGCTGGAGCTGCACTTTTACAGACAGGTTCTGATAGCATTGACCATCCAGTAAGCTTTTTCTCAAGGAAATTCAATTATCATTAGTTGAATTACTCTATTGTAGAAAAGGAGGCACTGGCTCTCATTTGGGCTCTACAGCACTTTGAGGTTTATGTGGGTGGAGGCAAAGCTCCTCCTGCTAACTGTTCTACTTGTCGTTACTGTTGTTTTATTGATTTTAGTATTTTATGTTGTTGACACTAACCTGCCTAAGGGACTAAAGATGAAAATTAGCCGTTGGCTATAATCTTGCATATTTACATGCATATGTTCATTAATATGTATTGTCCCTGTTATAAATAAAATAAACTCATAAAACTCATAAACTCATAGTAGTTTATACAGACCACAATCCCTTGACATTCTTGCATTCCCTACAAAACCCAAATCAACGACTGATGCGCTGGTGTTTGTTCTTGCAGCCATTCAACCTTGATATACGCCACATTTTCAATTCAATTCAATTCAATTTCAATTCAATTCAATTTTATTTATATAGCGTCTAATACAACAGAGTTGTCTCTAGACGCTTTCCAGAGACCCATACCCAGAACATGACCCCCGAGCAGTTATTACATAAACAATGGCAGGTAAAAACTCCCCTAGTGGGAGAAAAACCTTAAGCCAAACAGTGGCAAGAAAAACTCCCCTTTAGGAGGGAAGAAACCTTGAGCAGGACCAGGCTCATCAGGGGGGACCCTCCTGCCGAAGGCCAGACTGGTGGGTCAGGGACGGCAACAGCACAGCAGGCAGGTGGAAGCAGCAACGGGATGACCAGGGGTGGGGACCGCAGGCCAGCACGCAGCTCCTGAAGCTCCGGCCCAATCAGCAAGTCCCAGGTTGGGGTGCAGGGTCGGGGAAGGGTTGAAGGGAAGGGGTCAGGGAAAGACTTGTGCTCCGTAATGCAAAGTTACATGCCACCCACGACCACCTGCAGGTTCCGGTGTCCGGCAAAGGATGCTGCAACATGGACAAAAGAGAGAAAAGGGAGGAGAAGAGGGGGCCAGCACAAGAGACTACAGGACTACAGGACTCTGACACACATTAAATGTTGTGGCTGATGCATTGTCTCGTGCGTTGCCTGCATAATGCATTTTACCAGTTGTCCCTTTTTGCTCTGCACTGTTCTTCTCTCCCTCCTGCTCTTAATTTGCTTCTCCAGGTACCAGAGTTGCTGAGTGGGTGTGGGTTGGGTGAGCAGTTTGGAAGTGGATTTGGGATGTTCTAGTAAGATGAGAGAACTATTAATGTTCCAGTGTATTGTTTGTATTCTGTTTTGAGACCACCTTGGGGCCTCATTTTTATGGGTTGGGGTGTGACGGCCTTACTAATTTGTGTGTGTCTTCACAGCAGTTCCTGTCCTTGTGGCTGACGAGGGCGGCCGTCCAACCTTATTGGCCACACCTGAGGGTTTGGTCTCACCATTATAAAAGGCCTCAGTTGTCAGCCTGCTCACTCTCTCCCTGATTGAGCAGCTGACAGCCACATGGCCAACATGGTGTAATTTGGGTTTGCTTTCGTTGTGTTTATTCGGTTTTACACACATCTACACATGCACACACTCACTGCATACACTCACAACATGACAACATACTTTACTTTCTTTTGGAGTATGTTTAGTTAAATAAATCACCTTTTTGCACCTTGAATTGTGTGTGGAGACTCTCTTTTGTTGCAAACTGTGAGCCAGGTTTGTAACAACACACACAGACACACATATGTACTGTATATATATATTAGTGACACATTCAAAAGCTTCTTCGGCCCCAGGGCCAAATGGAGTCCCTCCCAGGTCTATGAAAGTGCCCCTGAAATCCTTTCTTTTTTGTGGAGACAGTTAAGAATAGTAAGGGAGAAGCAAATATTTCCAAGATCACGGCGTAGGACCGGGGTCGTCCTTACCTTACAAGTCAGGTAGGCGAGAGTTTGGTTGTTTAGAAGCTGCTAGTGATGAGAAACGAAGGTAGATTTATTTAATCTGCGTTCTGCAAATTAAATTGTAAATTCATTGACAAAATGAACTTTATTATATATATATATATATATTTATATATATATATATATATATAGATATAGATAGATAGATAGATAGATAGATAGATAGAAATAATAAAGTTTTATTCCTGCAACAACATCTAGTAGGATTGCACTTGGGAACCAGCCCAACAAAAGAGAGGGGGAAAGAAGACGCTTAGAGAAAAGGAAATAGAGAGAGAGGCTGGTTTAGAAAAAATAAATAAATAAAGATAAAAATGACAAAGTATGACAAAAAAAGCAAAGGGAAAGGAAACTAATGCAGATGTGGAAGTAAATAGGAGAAAGATTTATGAAAAGAACTGAAGGGGCGGAGAAGAAAAGTTGAGTGATGACAATATAAAAGGGGAAAAGACAAAAGGGAAAGAAAATAAATGATCTTAAAAAGGAAAAGAAACCAAAAGACACGCGAGCGGCGAGAGAGAGGCTGAATCAGATTTGTTGAATGAGGAATAAACCACCTGTGTGTTATTGGATGAATACAAAAGGCACATAGCAAATGGAAATGTGGGAGCAGGATGTGGAAAGGACATTATCACGGTGCCAGCAGGATATTATCAGTGACACAGCAGTAAATCAGAGGGTGGGCGGACTCCACGACCTCCACTTGGCTCCCATTTTAACACAAAAACACCATCCATTTAAAACAAAACTTCATCTAATTTTAAGATTATTCAATTACTTTTGAAAAGAACCAACTCTGCATCAAATCAATGGGATACGCTGCTAAATCTCATCATTTTATAAGGTAGATTTACAGCACGAGGAAAGGTAGAGCGAGCGGAAGAACGGAGAATTAATCTCTCACAAATGATCTTTTCATTACATTTGGGTTCAAACTCACAACCTTGTGCTTGTTAGTCAAAACTGTAACTCTGGAATCTGTAAAACCAGAACAAAGCTGTTTTAACCCTACGAGAGAATCAGCTGAACAAATATTCAGTTAGACCAGGGGTCGGCAACCCAAAATGTTGAAAGAGCCATATTGGACCAAAAATACAAAAAACAAATATGTCTGGAGCTGCAAAAAATCTTTTATCAGCCTTAGAATGAAGGCAACACATGCTGTATTTATCTATATTAGTTATAACTGGAGGAAGATTTTTTTTTTTCATTATGCACTTCGAGAAAAAAGTGGAAATGTCGAGAAAAAAGTCAAAATGTCAAGATTAATGTTGAAGTACAATGTTGAGAAAAACCTCGAAATGCTGAGAAAAAAGTCAAAGTGTTGAGAAATGTTTAGTGAAAGTCGAAATGTCGAGAAAAAAGGCGAAGTTTCGACTTTATTCTTGAAATTGTATTTCTGCATTAATTTCGACATTTCGACTTTTTTCTCGACATTTTGACTTTTTTCTCTTTCTTACTCTTACTCTTCCGTACAAATCTTCGTTAACAGAAATGTTGAAATGTAATATTTATTCTACACATTTTTGCAGCATTGGAAAACAGAATGTTTGTGTCATGTTTTCCTACAGAAACCACATTAAAACAAAAAATATATTTCCTTCCCCCATCGATTTCCATTTTAAAACATTTTTGAAAAAGCTCCAGGAGCCACTAGGGCGGCGCTAAAGAGCCGCGGGTTGCTGATCCCCGAGTTAGAATATATCTGAGGCATCGATTTTAATTGGTCCTTTCATGAAACGTTAATATTTAAAACAAAGGAAATACATAACGTAAAAGGGTGTTTAAAGGTTTTTTATTGAATGGTTTAAAAACGTCAGCCGCTGGTTTTCAGAAATTTGTTCTCAAATTATAATTACGTGTTTTTGAAGTCAGATGAAATTATTAGTTACTTTTACAAGAGAGATTCAGATAAAGTGAAGTTATCCAAATAATGTGGAGAACAGCAGATGAAACATCTTCTTGTTTTTAATTTAAAAAATGACTTTTCTTTTCCTGCGTAAACGAATACAGTCACATACGGAAGAGTATTAAGCCGAGGACACACCAACCCGACGTCGCCCGCTGTCGGCGGACTGCTGTGTCGACCTCACGTCGCCTGTGTCGGGCTGGGTCGGGCTCAAAAAGAAGCACTTAGACACACCGCAAAGACGACACCCAACGGCAACTAGCACGTACGTTCTGCGCATGCGTGAGAGGTAATTCCCCTCCATACCAGCAGGCAGCGGTAGTCTGTATTCACTCAAAAACAAGGGAAAACCGGAAGCTCTGGGAAGCCGTAAACAAAACAAATAGGCTTCATATTCACACCACATTTCCACACCAATCTCGCTACCACAATGCGTAAGAATAAAGGCCTTCAGCTTGTGGAAGAAGAAAAGAGGAGGCGGAGGCGAAAAATAATCTATATCTTATCCTTCGCCGTTTGTTTGCTTTCATCACTTCCGTTTCTCTTCTCGTGCACTGATTCGCTACCTGAACAGCCAATCACAGAGTGAGCTGTTTGACCGACGGCCGACCCCGATTCGACATGTCGAATCGGTCGAATCGGCATGTCGACATGATCGGCTGAAAAGCTGCAGACGGGCGGCCGACCTGTGCGACGTGCGGGACACACCGGGGAAACTAGGCCGACAGACGAGCACCGACGCTCACCGACGGCCCGGTGACAGTCGGCTTGGTGTGTCAGGGCCTTTAGGGCCATGCAGGAGAATAAATATTTGAGAGGGGAAGATTTTTTTTTTTATTGTGCACTTTGAGAAAAAAGTCGAAATTTTGCCTTTTTTCTCAACATTTAAACTTTATTCACGAAATTTTGACTTTTTCTCGAAATTGTACTTCAACATTATTCTCAACATTTCGACTTTTTTCTCAACAGTGTATTTCAACATTAATCTCAACATTTCGACTTTTTTCTGGACATTTTGACTTTTTTCTCAAAGTGCATAATGAAAAGAAAATCTTCCTCCTCCAAGGGGCAAATCCACAAAAGGATTGCGCGGCTTTTGCTAAACCGGTGCAAATGAGACAAAAAGAGAGCGTCTAATTCACAAAGCACCGCGAATTGCTCCACAAACTGCGCTGCCAGGCAAATAGTGGCAGTCTGCGCCGGTGTCATTTGCATGCATGTAAATTAGGTAATATTCATACATTCCTTTCTATGCAAATAAGCCTCATTGCAAAAAGCGTCTAATTCACAAAGGCCAGCGCTATTTGCCACACGCAAAAATAGTGGAGCAAATACCGTCTTTCAGAAGCGTGTATTAACTGCGCGCAAACTCACTCCTCACTCCCCGTCTGTCTCTGTTTCTCTCTCTCTTCAATATCATTCAAGCCTGTGTGATACTGAATTATATTAAGGGTGAAATCTACAGTCAGACATGACTGTAACAGTCAGATCAAGTGGGGCTGTGGACTTATCTCGGATTTAAAAATAAAAATAACAGGACGGAGCTCAGGATTCATCCATACAGTAGGGACTGCTTTATTACAAACAATTCCACCATATAAACATAATCTAGAATGTGTGTGTTTAACAGCTGACCTGTAGGTGTATGTAGCAAAACACAGAACATTAATTACCGTCAGATCCTGATCTGATCCCGATCTGGTGTTAATGAAGTTACCGGTGCTGTGCCTTGTGCGTAAATGCGCACAGCCTCTTAACATTTGACATGTCATTAGCTTATGTCATACATGCGAAATACTAGAGAAGTACAAATACGTGAAAGTTGAGGCTGCTTTCATTATGGACCAATCTGTGTGCTGAAATAAGGAGAACACTGGAAACAGCTCCGCTCACTTACTCAGACAAGGGAAAATTGCACTCAGCTGCAAAACTTTATGGGCGTGTTTGCGCCGGCATATCATTAGAGCAAAATCTTTTGTGAATAGGACCTTAAAGGCGGGCAAATTGCGGGGGCAAATTGCGGGCGCAAATGCGGCGCAATTCACAGCGCTATTTGCGGGCGCAATCTATTCTTTGTGAATTTGGCCCTAAGATTTTATTTTTATTTTTCTCTTGCCTGGCCCTGATACTCTTCACACGATGTTCCCAAGCTGCATAACAAACCTGAGGATTGTTGTCCTCCGGAGACTGAACCAACAACCCTTTCCACTCGTATAAATAATAAAGTTTATCAAATAATGCTTTACCCATCCCTTAAAAAACGAAATTATACTGGCACACTATAACCTTGGGGTGGAATAAAGTGGTAATCGGCTGGAAAGTTGGAAGATCTGGTTCAGATCTACAGAGATCCCCATGCGTTCATTGCGGGGTGTGTTTGTTGCCTGAAAACAAGCAGACTGACGACATCACACTTGTTAGGTGACACAGGTGAACTCCGGCAGTCCGTGTCAGTGTTTGACATTTCCCCCAGTTTGTGTTTTCTGTTCTGTCCCGTCTGTTTTCCATCTGCCCTGATTGTTCACACCTGTGTCTCGTTATCCCCTGTGTATATCTGGTCTGGTCTTCCCCTGCTCCCTGTCGGTCCGAACTGTTTGCTCCCTCCATGTTTCCACGCCTAGTTTTTTGGATTCCTGTTTTGTTCTACTTTTGATCCTGCTCAGTAACGCTTTTTGTTTTTGTGGAATAAACTCAGTTTTTGTGAACTCCTGCCTCCCGCTCTCCTGCGTCTGGGTCCTCAAACATCCACCCGTTGACAGAACGGACTGACCAGTATGGACCCAGCGGGACAAAGTTTTGCCTTCTGGCAATATGTCTACAGGGAGGCAGAACTCTCTATTCCTGGTTGGTAGGACCCTGAGGAGGAGGAGTCCTCCTTCCGGGGAACACGGGTACCTCACAATTCGATTCAATTTCGATTATTGGAGCTTCGATTCTTCGATTCTTCGATTCTTCGATTCTTCGATTATAACGATTGTCGATTCGATTCGATCATTGGTGCCACGATTCTTCGATTATTGTGATTTTTAATGCTTTTTTCCATACAAGATTGATTTTGTCTTCATCTGTGGCTACATTTGTAAATAAATAGCCAATCAATGAACTCAGTTCCTCTAACAACACTCATTAAGTAAATAACAAGGTTTTTTGAACATTTGACATGTATTTTTCAAAGACACAAAATAATGTATTTTATGACTATGTAAACATTTGCTCTTTGACTTACTTAACTTTGACCAGGGAAAGCTGCACTTGCATGAGAGCGCCCTCTATTGGTGGAAAACACTGAAAACGGTCAAGCCCTGGATTTAATGAGTTCATTAATTCAAGTAAACAAGATATGTACTTCATCAAATTTATTTAGTGTAAACATATCTGCCATATTTCAAGTGAACAATAAGAAATTTGCATTCTTGAAAATGAAATGATTCAGCAGCTTATTCAGTCTGGAATCTGGATAACTTAAAAAAAAACATTAATTAATTGATTCCAAATCGTCACGTGACGCATCGCGATGCATCGACACATTGATGAATTGCACCCGCCTCTATCCTGGACCCCCCTCAGCCAGCGCCCCGGACCCGAGTTCCCCCTCTGGCACCTCTGAGGACCAGGGTTCCCCCTCAGCCGGCTCCTCGTATCCTGCCTGCCCCAAAGTCAAAGTTCCCCGCCGCCGAGTCCAAGCCCCACAGCCACAGCCAAGGCCCAAGCCCAGGCCTCGAGGACGACCCCCCGAGCTGTCTCGCCAGTCTGCCCGGTCCCGAGGACGGCCCCCGGTACTTTGGCCGTGTGTTGGCCTGGGACAGTATATAAAGCAAAGAAATATAGACAATTTATGCAATCATTACTGAAATGTTTTCATACCTTTAAACATATTCAAATATGTTGGCACCAGTTATTCTCGTGTCCAACAAAACATTCCTTTTTTGGACATAAACAAAAGAATACCAAAAGTTGTAATGTAATGATGGAAAAAGAAAAAAAAAATCGATCTTTAGACATAAGAATCGATTTTTAGGAATTAATATGAGAATCGATTTAGAATATGAAAATCTATCTTTTCAACACAGGCCTAATATACAGACAACAGCAGTATCGTCTAAACCAGGGGTCGGCAACCCGCGGCTCTAGAGCCGCATGCGGCTCTTTAGCGCCGCCCTAGTGGCTCCTGGAGCTTTTTCAAAGATGTTTGACCTTTTTTTGTTTTTTTTCCTCTTTTTTTCCTTTTTTCGCTTTTTTTATTCTTTTCCTTTTTTTCTCTTTTTTTTCTCTTTTTCCTTTTTTCTTCCTTTTTCCTTTCCTTTTTAATCTCGACAATTTCGACATTTTATCTCGACATTTCGACTTTTTTCTATATATTTCGAAGTTTTTCTCGACATTTAGACTTTTTTCTCAAAATTGTACTTCAACATTAATCTTGACATTTCGACTTTTTTCTCGAAATTTCGACTTTTCTCAACATTTTGACATATTTTCTCAACATTTTGACTTTTTTTTTTCGACATTTAGACTTTTTTCTCGACATTTAGACTTTTTTCTCGAAGTGCATAATGAAAAAAAAAAATCTTCCCCCAGTTATAACTAATATACATACATGCAGCATGTGTTGCCTTCATTCTAAGTCTTTTCATTTTTTGCGGCTCCAGACGTATTTGTTTTTTGTGTTTTTGGTCCAATATGGCTCTAAAACATTTTAAGTTGCCGACCCCTGCTCTAAACCGTCGTTGCTGTTGCAGCTTCAGCTTCTCACCATGTGATTGTGGCGGCGCCGACTCGGCACACACACCCAAACTTTCGTCCCGATGACGATGACCAAACACACATTCAATATGCAATAAAGCATGAAGGGCTGCATCAGTACTCAGTCGGCGGCTGACTTTGTCATGTCCTCTGTGTGTGTGTGTGTGTGTGTGAGTAAGAGAGACGAGACAGAGGCCGTTTCTCACACACACACACACACACACACACACACACACACACACACACACACACACACACATACACACACACACACACACACTCACCCCCCATCTTGAGATAAATTTCTGGTGCTTACAAGGTTAAGCGTCTGTCGGGATGAGACTTCCTGTGCCGTAACGTCTGCCGGTTACTGTACCGCTTATTTTCAAATGTATTGGTGGTTAAAATTACATCACCGTGTTTTTTATGAGGAGATTATTTTTCCTCAACTTAGACAAAAGCCTGTCCGGGACAAAACGAGGATCCAAATGCAGACGAGCACAAACGGCTGGAGGTTTGTGATCAACGGTGAAGAAGTGAGACAAGAATCCAGGGGAGGAAACAAACCCTGCAGAGGAAAAGGAAAGAGAGAGAATAAACAACGAGCAGACTTCATGCAAAAACTGCTCCTCCCAATGTTCAGAAATCTAGTTAAACTTGTCTTATTTTAAGCTAAATTTCTGCCAACAGAAAACGCATCTTCACTAAGATTCTTAAAACTAGCTAATAGTCTAAAACAGGGATCTTCAACCGGGGGTCCTCCAACTTAACAAAAAATAAAAGCAATTTGAACCAAAATATTAAATAATATATAAAATATATATATATATATATATATATATATATATATATATATATATATATATATATATATATATATATGCTTCATATATGTTATTGAGAAAACTCCATTAACAGGCGATAATAATCTAAACTATTTAGTCTCCAACTCTACATAAATGATTCCCCTGACGTGAGTCATGTGACTAATGTCAACTTTAGGGCAGAAAAACGAGCTAGCTAGCTGTTTAAGAAAAGACAATTCGTTGCTAAATAGACTTGGCTATTTCATATTTAACTAGTTAGACCTGAAGGATAAATTAGTGACAATAACGAAGCCTAAAGCTGGAGATTGTAACGCTACAGCTCGGCCTAACGTTACTCCTTCCACGTCTGACGAGGACAAAGTTTCATCAACCGTAAACACATGTAGATAATAACCCAGTCAGGAATTGGTTAATAAGGTGATAGAAGCAGAATAAAACACATTCAAAAGTTATTAGAAGTCAGGCTCAAAACTTGACACGTTTTTAAAAAAAAGGGGGGAAAAATAAGAATTCCAAGCGGGGGTCCCTGCTCTGTTTTTCTCTCATCCAAGGGGCTAAAAGAGGTTGAAGACCCCTGGTTTAAAATCATTTTTCAGCGTAATTGAAGCACAGGTGTGCAGCGAGTGAAACAGGTGTGAACCAGGAAGCAATACAATGGAAGCAAGTACAGTGGCCGAGACCCATTACTGAAAACAAAAGAAACGCTGTAAATAAAAATAAACGCTTTGCAAATAAAATAAACGCTGCAAATAAAAACAAACACCGCTGCAAATAATAGAAACGCTGGAAATATAAAGAAACGCCGCTGCAAATAAAATAAACGCCGCTGCAAATAAAAAAAAAACTATGCAAATAAAGTGAATTACCGGGAACTATTTTTGCTGATGCACCGGTGTTTTTTACGTGAGAGGAGAAGAAGAAGACGCAGAGGACGTAAGTGAAAAGGAAGAAATAAGAAGAGCGAGGAATAAGAAGAACAACGAACGAGAAAATAAGAGAAAAGGTTAGTGTTCAACGTCGCTACGTGTCATTTTTAATGTGCAACACCGGTGCATCGGCAAAAATAGTCCCCGGTAATTCACTTCCGTTGTGGCTTTTTTATTTGCGTCGTTTTTTTATTTTATTTGCAGCAGGGTTTATTTTATTTGCAGCGTTTGTTTTTGTTTGCAGCGTTTATTTTATTTGCTAAGCGTTTATTTTATTTGCAGCGGCGTTTGTTTCTGTTTGCAGCGTAACTTTTATTTTTAGCAATTGCGGGTCTCGGCCACCGTAAGCAAGTCCTACAAAATAAAATTAAAAAAAAGGAAATAAAGCAAACAAGGGTATGCCAAAGAAATGAAGCCGACTCAAATTTCGAGAAAACATTGACTAAAAACAGAACAGTGGCTAATGTGAAGGTACGAACAGGCCAGCACGTCCAACAAAGAAGGAACCGGAAGAACGTCAACGTGAAAGTGCCTGTGGCGCCACCTAGTGTTGTGGAGTCGAACGCACCTCACTAAGTAACCGATTGTCTTCTGGCGCACGTTTACTCTGATTTCTCTGACCTCAGGCTTAATCCTCAGCTAGATTGTTGCCAGTAGCTGGATTTAGATGCATGTAACCGCACTAACTGAACGATTCAGCGCCGGTGGGGACTCAACTATCTTTCCCAGACCCAACTGGTAAATCAGGTGAGAAAACAGCCTTAGGTACAAGAACCAACTACATACCATAATTCTGTTGTCCACTATGCTGCCCATTACAAAGGTTTAGCAATGCTAGCAATGGCCTTGTAGTTTACTTTTTTTATTATTATTTTACCTCTTTTACCTCCGAGCACTGACAGTGCGAAGGCCCTATTGTATCTGTAGGAATTGGTCTTGTTCTTGTTTTCCTTCCGATGAAAGGAAGGCCTTCTTTCCCCCTAAACGGCCCCAAAAGTCACCAAATTTTGCACCAAGCCAGACCTGGCGAAAAATGTGATATTTAATGGTTTACTTTAATGGGCGTGGCCTAATGGCTCAACAGCGCCCCCTAGAAAACTTTGTGCCTCAAGCCCCACAATACGGTTTGACGTACATGCACGAAAATCGGTACACACCTGTATCATGTCGCAACTTAAAGAAAAGTCTCTTGGCGCCATGGCCAAAACCCAACAGGAAGTCGGCCATTTTGAATTAATCGTGTCATTTTGGCGCAATTTATGCAGACATGTGTGTGATGTCATTGGATTTGGTTTAGAGTCCTTAACCTTCATTGGTGCAAATTAGCCCCGCCCCTTTTTCTGATTGGTCGATATTTGATAGTTCCTACTTTATGCCATATTTTTTGAATGGTTTGACATAAAGAGTCATGGTGGTGTCATCAGACTTAGTTTTGAGTCCTTGACCTTTATTGGTGGAAATTGCACGTGCAAGGACCCGTTCATCGCTGCTTGCAGCTTTAATTTTATTTTTTATTTAAGCGTACTCTTAAATTAAATACTTATGATTTTTGAAAACTGCTCGAAGTTACACTAGTGATGGATAAGCCCTGAATGCAGGTATTGTGATGTAGAATTGTCAAATTGGATTAATTCACCGCACAAATTGTTACAGATTACTTTTGTAATACTGTATTTGACCCAGTCTTTGTACGTTTTGACCGTAAACATTGCAAAAACTCAAAATCTTACCAAGAATATTTGTCTTCTTTCTAGTTAAAATGTCTCATTTTTAGTCAAAAAATCTCATTACACTTAAAACAAGAGTCATTACCAGAAAAATAACTTGTTATTTGACAATTTTCACCTGTTTCAAGTAGATTTTCACTTGAAATAAGTAAAAAAAATCTGCTAGTGGGACAAGATTTACCTTCTTATTACAAGCAAAAAAATCTTTTTCTACTTTTTTTAAGTGAAAATTTACTTGAAAAAGGTGAAAATTGTCAAATAACAAGTTATTTTTTCTGGTAATGACACTTGTTTTAAGTGTAATGAGATTTGTTTGACTAAAAATTTGACATTTTAACTTGAAATAAGACAAATATTCTTGTTAAGATTTTTAGTTTTTGCAGTGTAGGAACGTAATTCTTGCTATTGTAAGAATGAGATGAACCTGCTGGATCTACTGCCCTTACTTTTTAACAACTTGTGCTTTTTATTATTTTACCTCTCTTCTTATCATTTTATTTCATTTTTTTGTTATTTACTGTTTAATCGTGTCTTGCTACTTTTAATGTTGATGTAAAGCACTTTGAATTACCTTGTGTTGAATTGTGTTATACAAATAAACTTGCTTTGCCAAAGATCTATTTTCCTCCAACATTAACATATTAGTGCAGCCTCTCCTCTAGGACAACGTCCTCACAGTGATTCCTCGACTTATACGACTATAAAGGTAGGACTGTGTGTGTGTGTGTGTGTGTGTGTGTGTGTGTGTGTGTGTGTGTGTGTGTGTGTGTGTGTGTGTGTGTGTGTGTGTGTGTGTGTGTGTGTGTGTGTGTGTGTCCTCCAAGGGCGTGGGTAGGTTGCTCAGCAGACAGAGATACGTAGTCGGAGGTCAGAGCACCAACATTTCAGCAGGAATGAGCCATTTTCTTAACATATGAATCCGGCATTTGTGCCTGTGATTTATAGCCGACCAGCTGTAGCGTCGCTGCTCGCATCGCTCATGTGGCTCACCGGAACGTTAAAGGACACCAAAACACACACACACACACACACACACACACACACACACACACACACACACACACACACACACACACACACACACACACACACACACACACACACACACACACACACATGACCAAACAGAAGATTAGATTATGTTCATGCACAAATAGAAACACTACGACGGAGTATTAGGGCCAAACTAAGACCCAAAATAAATTGTAAATTACGAGAATAAAGTCGTTTTAAAGTCCTTACACTGATAATAATTTGATGCTGATGTGCCAAAAGATTAAGTATTTCCTTATTTGTGAAACCGATACCAAAATATAACTTCACATGCTCAATATTCCTCATTTTAACACAGGGAGAAGAAGCTCTTCCTGTTAGAGTTCTCATAAAATACCACTTTATTCTCACGAATTACGACTTTATTCTCGTAATATTACGACTTTATTCTCTTAATATTACGACTTTATTCTCTTAATATTACGACTTTATTCTCGCAATATTACGACTTTATTCTCGCAATATTACGACTTTATTCTCGTAATATTACGACTTTATTCTCTCAACATTATGACTTTATTCTCGAAACGTTAAGACTTTATTCTCGTAATATTACGACTTTATTCTCTTAATATTACGACTTTATTCTCGCAATATTACAACTTTATTCTCGTAATATTACGACTTTATTCTCATAATATTACGACTTTATTCCCATAATATTACGACTTTATTCTCTTAATATTACGACTTTATTCTCGCCATATTACGACTTTATTCTCGTAATTTCTTTTTTTTCTTTGTTTTAGTTTGGCTAAGACCAAATACTCCGTGGTAAAACACACATTAAGGGAGGTTACCTAAAGTAATTCCGTCCAATGGTGAACAAGATCTCCAGAAATCAGAGGTAAACACAGATACACACTCAAGAGTTGCATGCACTCGCAGCCTCAAGGGGGCTCGGCCCCCCGCCGCAAATAAATAAATAGATAAATCCCCGAGCTGTGAGAGAGCATGTGTGATGCTTATCTCCACAAACTTATGCTCTTACATCTAAAGTCTGGGGAGATACGAGAAGAAAAACATTAAGATGAGATATGATGGAGATCACACGGGGTATCGGTGTGTGTGGTGTTCAAGGTCCCAGCCGCTCAGCCAGCTCCGATACGGATCTGAAACACCTCCACCAGTAAATGTACCCTAAAATCAACTTATATCAGTTGGCTTTGCTTTAAAAACATAAGGCTGGATATCGAGATCACACTAACTCACTATTCTTACAGTCTAAAGTACTAAAACTCATGGATCTAGTGGCATTTCAATCTGCACAAGTCATGTTTAAAGCAAAAAATCATTCGCTACCGGATAACATTCAGAAATGATTCATTGGGAGGGAAGGGGGTTAGAATTTAAGGGGTAACTTAAACTTCAAATCTTTATTCAGGGCATTATTAATATGTTTTATGTTTGTATTTGTTTTATGTAAAGCACTTTGTGCTGCATCCTATGTCAACCCCCCCCCCAGAGCCCACCCAGCTTTCTCTCTCCAGGCAGTCAGGACTCCCCACTTCTGGAATTCACTGACAGAATGAAAAGTGTTGTGAATATTGTATTACAACTAACACCACGCCAAAATCCTTTATTAAACCCCCCACATCGCCCAACCCCTCCCAAACCACCACCTCGGAAACAGCGACTAACCAAAATATATGGTCTGGGTCCAGGCTGTGATGTCAATATTAACATTGTTCTGTCCCAGGAAAAGTCTGGGCCCCATGGAGTTAAATCAGCTTTCTCTATCCCTGAGATGATAGGTAACAGAAATCGTATCGAACTGGTGAGAAATGAAAAAAGTTCAATTAAATCTGCCAATCTGTTGAGTATAGCGTGTCATCCTCGAATCTCACCAGTGTCTCCTGTTAAGGATTTACATTTAGCCCTTTTAAATATCAGGTTTCTGGTTGGCAAATCTTTCTTAATCAATGATTTTATTAACGAGCACAACCTTGATTTTATGTTTTTAACTGAAACTTGGTTAAGTCAGGATAATAGTGCAGCAGTTCTTATTGAGTCAACACCCCAGAATTTTAGTTTCTTTAGTGAAGAAGGAACACATAGGAGAGGAGGCGGAGTTGCCTCTCTGTTCAAGGACAGCTTCCAATGTAAGAAAGTGTCTTATGGTCAATTTGATTCCTTTGAATATGTTGCCATTCAGTTAAAATCCTCCAGTCGAGCAATCTTAGGCCCAATCCCAATGCTCCTTCACTCGCCCTTCTTTTCTTCACTCGCCCTTCTTTTCTTCCCTACCCCCTAAAAAAGAAGGGGAGATTTTAGGGCACTTGAGATCTAGGGCACTTGGCCCAGGGGCCTGTCCCAATACCCCGACTCCCCCTCGTTTTCATCCTTACCCTGATCAGGAAGCTGAGAGCCAAAAGCTGTTTTAATTTCAGCTGTAGCGCTGTTAATATGCCACTTTATTAAGTTTTAATATTTTTTCAGGTGTAAAAGTAACCTTTAAGATCCCCAACCGGGGCTCAGTTTATCCAAATAACGCCTGTTAAGAAATTTGACTCAACGTTTTCGGAGATGAGAAGAGCCGCCGCCCCCGGAGAGCAGCAGCTCACAGAGCGAAAACAGACGTATCCGCCGGGTCAAGCTATTCCGACGTCCCGGGAGAGAAACCTGCAGGTCTGTTGAGAATTACGCTGGCTGAAATAAATCATTTAGGAAGATGTTGGTTTAATAGATGAAATCTAACAGTTGTAGCTACGCCTGTTAAGAAATTTGCCCCGAAAATCTAGAGATTTCTGTCTGCCAGCTCCGGAGTTTATGGGTCCGTGTTAAATCGACGCAGAGCCTACGGCGTACGGCGCGCGTCGCAACCTACGCCGTAGGCTCTGCGTCGATTTAACGCGGAACCATAAAACAGCTCCGCTATCTTCACTTCAGCTTTATCTGAAAGTGTGTAAATTACCCAGATAACAGCTTTGTGGTTTCTGAAAACTATTATATCAGAAACATCCAAAACAAATCTGACGAGTCACAGGATTATTTCTCTCTAATTCCCACAAAAAAATGCTTGCTCCCTTGGTCACAATCTGAGACGACTCTGCCTGTTTGCCTTCGGTCGGCGAGTCAAATCGACGCAGAGCCTACGGCGTAGCTTATGTAGCCTACAGCGTAGGTTACGTAGCCTACGGCGTACCCTAACAGCCTTTACTCCGGCGCGATTCTTAACGAACAACGGACAAAAAAGGGATTATGTACATTCACTGAATGAATTTTATGAAAGTAAAATATATATTTGTCGCTAGAAATGTAATCAAAACGCATTTTTATGCAGAAACTAACTCAAAATATTGATTTATTCACTAAGAAATGCCCGCCATGTTTTTTTTTTTGATTCAGTCCGCAAATGACGACGAAAAGCATTCTGGGAAATGTATATACCCCCTCGCTCGCGAAGTCAGCATCTGAAAACACTGGCTGTGAAGGGGATATTTTCAGCCCCTAGCCCTCGATATGCCCACTCCCCCTAGGTGAAAAGAGGAATTGGAACACCACTACTCTCACGGGAACGCGCAAAATTTAGGGGAAGGGATGAAAACGAGGGCGAGGGGGACAATTGGGACGCACCCTTAGTGACCATCTACAGACCCCCCAAATATGATGCAAGGTTTTTTGATGAGTTTGCCAAACTACTGTCAATTACGTGCATGGACATTGATTGTGTTGTTTTAGTGGGTGATTTTAACATTCATGTTGATAATCCCAAAGATGGGTGTGCTAAGGAACTTTTAAATATTCTGGATAATTTTGGGCTTTCCCAGCATGTCAAAGATTCAATGCATAACCGAGGACATGTTTTAGATTTAATTATTTCCAAGGGTCTTAATATCTCAGAGGTTGTGGTGAACGATGTTGCTCTCTCTGATCACTACTGTGTTTTGTTTTAAAATGACCACCGTTGCCAATCCTATGAAAGGTGAAGCAGAGGTAATCAGAAAGCGTTATATAAATGATAACACCTGTGCATTATTCACCCAGGGTTTTACACAATCACCAACCCTTCCCTCAGTTCTAGTTGATGACCTCGTTAACAGTTTCAGTTCCAATGTTATGACTGTTATTGATTATATCGCCCCAATTAAGACCAAAGTTCTGTCCGGGAGGAAAAAGTCACCCTGGAAAAACGCCACACTGGTTAAAGCACAGAGAAGGATATGTAGACAAGCAGAACGCAAGTGGCGCAAAAACAAACTTCAGGTATATTACAACAGTTATAAAGAGAGTCTTCGCAACTACAACCAGAAACTGAAGAATGCAAGGCAATCATATTTTTCAGAGATTATCGATAGAAACAGTAATAATGCTCGCACACTGTTTTCTGTGGTAGAAAGACTGACAAACCCCACAGCCTCAATCCCCCCTGAACTGCTGTCTAAAAAGGCCTGTAATGACTTTGCTGACTTTTTCACAAACAAAATATTACAGAATAGGCAAGCAATGTGCTCCAGCTCAGGAATGATAACACTCTGGCCTTCCTATCCTTTAGTAAAGCTGGGACAGTCCAGCGTTTTAAATTACAAAACCCTAACGGAAACAGTTTCAAAATTAAAGCCCACGACATGCTGTCTTGATATTCTGCCTTCAAACCTTTTTAAAACAGTTTTAAACTGCATAGCTCCGGATGTATTGCAGATAATAAATACTTCTTTCCAAACAGGCCAGTTTCCCCAGGCCTTGAAAACTGCAGTAATAAAACCTCTTCTAAAAAAATCAAATCTGGATGCTACAACACTTAGTATCTATAGGCCAATATGAAATCTGCCATTTCTGGGGAAAATCGTTGAAAAGGTCGTTTTCCAGCAAATCCATGCTTTTATGATGCAAAACAACCTTTTTAACGCATTTCAGTCTGGATTTCGGCCACACCACAGCACTGAGACTGTACTCATCAAAGTCTTAAATGATATTCATCTGAATAATGATGCAGGCAAATCCTCTGTTCTGGTATTATTGGATCTGAGTGCTGCATTTGACACAGTTGATCATAACATTCTTCTCAGCAGACTGGAAAAGTGGGTGGGACTTACCGGCAAACTTGCCTTGCCTTGCCTATTTATGAAAAGTGCTTTATAAATAAAATTTGATTTGATTTGATTTAATTTGATCAAAAATGTTTGAAAAGCAAACTTTTCGTCAGGTA
Organism: Cololabis saira; assembly: GCF_033807715.1. NCBI lineage: Eukaryota > Metazoa > Chordata > Actinopteri > Beloniformes > Belonidae > Cololabis > Cololabis saira. The sequence continues at coordinate 3,399,080 of NC_084594.1, read as the reverse complement.
TTTTTTAATCACACATTTTAAATATCAAGATGAAGTTATTCAACCAATTTTAACACAAGTTGAGATAAGAAATAAGTCGACAGATGCCGCCGCCGCCGCCAACCCATCACTCGTTTAATTTCTGCTTTGTGCAACAAAAACAAAATGGTTTGCAGATAATAACTTTACAGAGTGTTTGGGTAATAGTGAAATAGGTCAATTCATCTAACTCAAAATGTTTTTAACTTCCCTTCAAGAAAATTAACAAGAAAAGTTCCTAAAAAAAAAGGAATCCATTAAACTATACTTTGTCATTAAGCCTTTGTTATGGTTTTCAAGAACGTGTAAAGTTCAGCGATACTTTCTCCCAGCTCCGCTTAGCGCTGATGGTGCGCGACAGTAAATGAGCAGCACTTTAGCTCGACTGTCAGCCTTGATTGACTGTCTGCTCACGCTCAACTTTCCCGTCTCAGAGTCGATGCTGAGTTATGACAACTGATGTCAAGAACAACTTATGCAACGGAGGAGAGGGCTCTAAATCATCCGTGTCAACTTTTACGACTAACATCATCTTTGAAATTGTTTTAGAGAACTTACATCCTTGCTGGGGGAAGAATGAAAGAATCTAATTTTCAGATCCAGCACATACTGTAGCAGCTCAGGCACATATTAGTTTGTGAAATTACACCCACTGGACTGTGAATCAAATGCTATGAATAAGATTTAAAAAGGAAAAAGTAAATGTCATATACTGAGTGTGAATTTCATCTCCCCGTCTCTTCGCCACAAACTTCTCCAGCCTCGTGACTCTGAAGGATCTGGGTTTTTTTTTATCTAGGACATAATCTGACAGCAGTTCCAGCGTTGAACTGAATAAAGATGACGGATAAGTCCACATTTCTAATTCTGCATCGATGGTCTTATGTCAAGAAATGGTCCTGTAAACCATTGGTTCCCAACCTTTTTCCCTTGTTTCCCCCTACTTGTGTCTAAGACCAGCCAGGCCCCCCGACCCGTACGTACTAGCATCAAAATAGTCTTTAATTGAAAAAATGAACATTAATTATGTTTTTTTGATACATTTCTCTTTGGTTTACTCTGTATACATATGACTTTGTTTTTCTCCAATGTCACCAATGTATAAAATACGCACAAAAGGACATCAAAGGACATAAAAATATTTCTGAAAAATGTCTCTTTTGATATGAGACATTTTTTTTTACATTTTTCCTTTAACAACCTGTCGGAGTAGATTAAATGTTGAGTAATGATATAATAATAAGGAATGAAATCATTTCCTTAGTTTGTCACCAGTGTATAAAAAACACAAAATATTCAAGACATTCATAAATTATTCCTAACAATGTCTTATGAATGACTCATTCACAAATATAATTTTTACAACTTCATAATTTCAAAGCAGACAAAGTTTCGCCCCCCTCCTAGAGATCTCTGGCGCCCCCCCAGGGGGGCCCGGACCCCAGGTTGGAGACACTGCCGTAAACGACCCAGTTGGTTTAGTTTCCTTGGAAACAGGAAAGGAAACGTGAACATAACAACAAAATCTACTCAAGTGTGCTGATAATAACTGATTTTATACGAGGAAAATGTCTTTCAGTGCACGTTTAAGTGAGCATGAAGCAGAAATAAATATGCGTTCTGAGTAGGTTTGTCCCGATCAGGATTTTTTAGCTCACGATCACTTGAGTTTGAGTTTCTGCCGATCCCGATTTTTCCCCGATCCGATCACTTTTTTTGGCTCCCGATACAATACCGATACTTTTTCCTGATCAGATACAAGCCAGGCCTGGCGAAAAACTTGATATTCAATGGTTTGCATTAATGGGCGTGGCATAATGGCTCAACAGCGCCCCCTAGAAAACTTTGTGCCTCAAGCCCCACAATACAGTTTGACGTACATGCACGAAAATCGGTACACACCTGTATCATGTTGCAACTTAAAGAAAAGTCTCTTGGAGCCATGGCCCAAACCCAACAGGAAGTTGGCCATTTTGAATTAATCGCGTAATTTGGCCGCAATTTATGCCATTCCTTAACTCCGTATTCCGTAATTCCGTAACGTGTGTTATACATCAAAATGTGCGTCTCCATCCAGTCAAAAGCGTTACCGTGGCGACGATAGACGCCAAAAAGCGCGCCCCCCCTTCATTTGATTGGTCCATATTTGATAGTTCCTACATTAAAAAATAGTCTGCTATTTCAAGGAACCCTGATTATATAAACCACTTCATGGTCAAACTCCACAATTCAGCACAAAAATGTTCTTATGCAACATTTTTGTTCATGCTGATCTGTGAATTTGCAGCCCGTGATATTTCCCGTTTGAGGAGGATTTTAGCTACTTAAACTCTGGTAGCCTTGTGGGCTGAAGAGTAAAAACAGACAGATTCACCCTTCGGTGTCTTCATGTCACAGATGTAGTTTAGTTATTTACAGAATCTGGTTTCCCCCAAACTGGTGCGAAAGCTGCTTTCACGCTGACGGCTGAGAGGCTCGACACCCTCGGATGCTTTCTACATTAATATCCTTGTACGCAGTACTCAAGTTGTAAAAAGAATCAGGGGGGATGGTGGATTTTATCATATGGGGACAGATAATTTGTGCTGATTACAAATAATATAATATATTAAAAATAATAGCAGTGACCAAAACAGCTGCAGAAATACTGCAGGAATGACATAGCAGCAGTTAAATGCAGCCTTCTGTAAGCTTTAAATATCCACTGGGCTTACATCAAATACATCAAAACACAACAATAAAAAACACTTTTCTGAACTTATCAATATGACTCTGTCCTTCACAGGATAAGTAACATGGATCACTGCAAAAACTCACAATCTTAACAAGAATATTTGTCTTGTTTCTAGTTAAAATGTCTCATTTTAGTAAAAAAAATCTCATTACACTTAAAACAAGACAAACAACAATTTTCACCTGTTTCAAGTAGATTTTCACTTGAAATAAGTAGAAAAATCTGCCAGTGGAACAAGATTTTTTTGCTTGTAATGAGAAGATAAATCTTGTTCCACTGGCAGATTTTTCTACTTATTTCAAGTGAAAATTTACTTCAAACAGATGAAAGTTGTCAAATAGCAAGTTATTTTTCTGGTAATGAGTCTTGTTTTAAGTGTAATGAGATTTTTTTTTACTAAATATGAGACATTTTAACTAGAAATAAGACAAATATTCTTGTTAAGATTTTGAATTTTTACAGTGTAGTGATTCCACACAAACAGTTTTCAAGCCAAATGTTGTTGATATTCATAGTAGGACTGAATAAATGCAACAACTACTGAATCCTAATGAAAAACTGCCCGTTATGAAACCTTTCCTGTAATATTCCACCTTCACGCATATCTGTACATCATGTTAACCTGTAAGGACAAATGCTTTGCTTGTAATGAGAAGATAAATCTTGTCCCACTGGCAGATTTTTCTACTTATTTCAAGTGAAAATTTACCTGAAACAGGTGAAAATGGTCAAATAAGTTATTTTTCTGGTGATGACTCTAAATGTTGAAATAGCAGTAAAACCACATTCATTGATGAAATGACATAAGGGATGGAAAGGAGGGATGTCAGTTTTACAGGGGGGATGATTTGGACCGTTTTTATTTCAGGGGGGGATGATTTGGACAGTTATTATTTCAGGGGGGGATGATTTTGACCGTTTTTATTTCAGGGGGGGATGATTTTGACCGTTTTTATTTCAGGGGGGATGCCGTCCGTCCCCCCTCATCCCCCCTCAACTCCAGTACTGCTTGTTCGACCACGGCTGCGGTGTTTCTGTTTCCCGGCGTCTGTCTGTCTGTCTCCGTTAGTATGCAGGCTGATCCGTCCCCGTCCTCCTCGCTGATTCACACGTCTCCGCTCACAAAGACTCACCTTCATCCCACAAAGCGGCGAGGCCACGTCTGTTTGCTTCCAGCAAACCGGGCCAACACTCATTAAAAGGTGCCAGAACACATTCAGAAGTTCCTGCATGGGATGGTTCGGTTCAATGTTCCTGAACTTTGAAAGTATTCACTCTTCTGACGCCGCGTACTCCAAACACAATGACAGTCTTCACCTTAAAATGTGGAAATAATATAATTCAGTCTCACTGATAGCTGGAAGGAAAATAGAGAGTTACTGGCTCAATTTTAAATCATTATGCGTTCATTCATCCATCCATCAATCCACTTATCCATCTATCCATTTGACCACCCACCCATCCATCAATCCATCCATCCATCCATCCGTCCATTCGTCCGTCCGTCCATCCATCCATCCATCCATCCATCCATCCATCCATCCATCCATCAATCCACCCATAAA